>NC_137048.1:31003406-31065906 GCF_032717465.1 Coenobita brevimanus
ATACACAGGCTGATATATAGGTAGGTTAGGCTACATATTCAACATGGATTCATCTTGGTACAAATGCGCAGTGAGTGAGGGAGAGCAGCAAGCTATCAGAACGTTGCGATAATAGCCATGCCTTGACTCATGACACTCTGAAGCTGATGACAGGAAGTGATGCCTCTTCCTGTCACTGCTACCACACACCCATCTATGCTCTCTGTCCTCCCATACATGTCTAATTTTCCTACCACACTTGTCTGTTACTCATCTATCTTATGACGGGACCTGCCTTCCATGTCAGTTACCAAACACCCTTTCACGATGTCCCCCCACACTTGTCTATTTTTCCTACCAAACCTGTCCAAAACCCATCAATCCTATACCTGCCTCTTCCTACCACGATTACCACGCACCCGTCTATGGTTTCTATCCTCCCATACTTCTCTACTTTTCCTAACAATGCTCTCCACTGGGCTACCCGTTAGTCTTAAATAAGGCTGTTAAGTATACAGTACTTTCCATACCAACCTGTCAATTGGGCTACCTCTCAATCTAAGGTTAACCCGTTAGTCTAGTCTACCTACCAAACCTATCTTTACTGTTGATCTACCAACCTCCCTAACTCAGGCTTGTATGTAGCGGTACCGGTAGTCTAAATGTGCTTTAATCGGCTCTCCATCACTCCCCATTTCTGCATATTTCCTATGGTATAATCTCTGGCATAATACTGATTTTAAAATATGTCCATCTCGAAAAGACATACCAGTATGTAACAGTTATATGCGTCAATAATTATTATATACACGCCTAAACAACATTACGGAGTAGTGCCATTATATATCTCAGCCAAAACGAGAATATTTAGGTGCATTATGTATACAATCTGCTAGCAACTAGACCTCTTTCGACGGTATTTAACACTACCTCTTTAACGAAGGCTGCACTGAAACCTGTATAACAATCCTGCACAATCATCAAGTATATAAAATAATGTATGGTATGTAAAATACATAATCACTGTGACTATGCTTAGATCCTTTATGAATACATACTCTGGTACCGAGGGTAGTAAAATTACTCTGGACGTCACCATGGCGACGGGATAGCACGTGCCGTCCGTTCTGCTCTTATGTTACACTATTTCCGTGTCGAATTCTTTTGTTTCGTCTTCGGATTTGTAACCATCCGCAGACTTCCAATGATAATAAACTGCCAATAATTAATACCTACTCCTGTATCAATACTGACCAAGAGGCAGTAAAAGCACATTAGAGTAATAACAAAATATAACCTGTGAATCCATACTCCAAGTAGGTCAAGGCTGAGACACCCAAGGCCGGAAGTCTCATGAAATAACTTCCGATCGTTTTTCTCTCGTAACAAAGATTTGGATCAGTACCGGTATAATCAACAACAGTAATAAAAAGATTCCGTAGTCTCCCTCTCTTAATTCCATCGAAATCAAGTCTTAGTTCTTCATGACCGTGAGAGTTAACGTTAGAGGTCACGTGGTGCTACAAGTAAATTAGCATAACAAAATATATCGGTATCCCATCTCGTATGTATATATGTGTATATATATGTAATATAAGCACGATATATAAACTAAAAGCAGCAACTGCAGTAAAACGTTCGATATTTTAAGCACTGGGATTGTGAGACTTAGGTCAGGCGGGCAGCATGGGATCCGTGAGAGTTAGGCTGGATGTGCTTGGGGTCGGGTGGGGTCTGCGTGTTTATTTATCAGCCACACCAAAATACCTCGCCTCCCGCGTTATGCATGCTCCTGGTGCTGTTGAACTGACTAACCCTGCTTTAAACCCTAGCCTCCCTCTCTCAGTGACCTCCTGTTACGCTGCTACGATCTTTTCAGTCTCTCTCTCTCTCTCTCTCTTCCGGGAACTGAGTTAATGATATCCAATGCTCCCCCCCCCCATCTCTCTTATCTACTTTTCAGCTTCCGAAAACCGAGTTAGTGATAGCCCAACTAACTGTATAACCCATACTTCCCCCCCCCTCTTTCTTTGAGGCTGGTGACGAATCAGCAAACTTATCTCTTTTTATCTTAGTTAAATTACCTTAAACATATAGGCGAACCCCCTACGTCGTTATTACTGACGGAAAGGAATAAAATTGTATTTTTAACGCAGGGAAGAAGGATTTTCTTAATGCAGGGAAAGAACCGAAGACTTAATGTACCGTACTACTTTTAATGAAGGGATTTTTTTTTTTTTTTTTTTTAATGCTGGGAAGAAGGAATCAAAGGGTAAATGCCGGTAACACTCTTCCAAGAAAAATAAACAGCAACAAATTTAAGCTCCGTTCATTTAGACATGTCTGGACACATTGCGTTTTAAAACTGGAGGTCACAGATATAAGGATGTACGAAGGCCAACTTCCAGAGCTGACCTGCTGCATGCGGCTGGTGACTGAGGAACTTCATAAACCCAACTGCTTTCCAATTTATGAAACTTAAGCTAAATCATAACAATATACCTTCTTTCTAACTTGGCCTCCCTCAACAATACATCCACTGATGTAAATGAATATATACGGTAACTAAATATTCAAATAAACGGGTAGCTATGGACCTGGTTCAAAAACATATATGCACAAATATTCTAGGCTGGTAAACTAATTACCAAAAAGCCATAACCGAAAAAAAAAAAAAAAATTTTTACTCAACAGCTTGTCGTCGTGGACCGTTAAACCCTATTTTTATTTTTCCTAGACAGGTGATATGAAATGAAGTGAAACTGCATAAAAATAAAATGTTATACCGGTATGTCTGGTGGTGGCGCAGTGGCTACAAATACACCTGATTTTGTTTACACACTTGCCACTGCTACCTCACACATGAGAACATGAAACATATACCGTACATACAAATAAAAACAAAATGAATGGATACTGCAGAAACAGAAAAAAAGAAAAAAAAGAAACGACCTGCTGGGCTGACGAATGGGGCACCGTGCCGTTGAGGAAAAAAAAAAAAAAAAAAAAAAAAAAACTGCCTCTTCCGTGAAGCAGTATCTTCGTGGTCTGAAGCAAGATATGAGGCTCCTAGTACTTCTTTCGCGATTTAGCTATTAAATACCGACATGACACAAGAAACCATTAATTTCACAACATTATCTAGAGGTATTTTTACATCTTTTATTACCAACATAAACATTTACGTTACAACTTAAAATTATGCCACGTTATTTTCATCTCTAATACCTCCATTAAATAACATACACCAACCCCTTTACTGCATGAGGTAATTCCTAAGCTGACTTAAATCGTCTGGCAGCAGCAAGAATAAGAAAATAATGTACAGTAGTGATGAGGCTACACTACTTCCTACGGTACCGGTACTTAGGATTTTTGCTTTTTCTTATATACTAAGCCTGAGTGGCTGCCGGTCCTTACAAGTTACAAACTGAACTTGCAAAATGAATAAATTAATGCTTCGATAAAAATAACTATCCTTTATTGCCGGTAATCTATACTCGTATGTCCTTTACAATTCCTCCGTATGGTTTTTGCTTTGTCTTCCTCAGCCTGCAAATGGTAAAAACTCAAATTGCAAAACAGTATTAATGTTGCTTAAAAACAATTTATTTTAATTAATGTAACCTACTAACCGGTACCTCTTTGATTTGTCTTACCTCCAAACGTTCACTGGTGCGAGTGAGGAAAATTAGGTTACCTACTCCCTTCAATATAATGAAGCAACTTTTTATCCCTGTTACCATCAGACGATTCAGATCAACCTGACCACTTTTAGTGAGAACTTTATGAAGATGGTACATACACTAACCCCCGCAGGGCTAAAGTTTAGGCTACCGTATCTTAAGGATAAAATTATTTGAAAATACGAAGATAAAAATGGCATCGAACTAATTTTTTGTTCACTTTCTGTTATACGAGACCGATAAGAGCCTACGTGAAATATTATACCTTAGTAAAAAAAAAAAAAAAAAAAAAAAAAAGCCGGAAAAACTGGCGCCAATAATTCTGGTTTGGCCGACTGGTTTTTCTCCATCATCTCAATCAGTGCCATGGACTGAGTCCACACACCCTACGATATGAATATATATATATAAAAAAAAAGTGTGGAAGGATTAACTCCTTCAGTCCGAGGGAGCTTCATTATTTCTCGGTATCTCCGGGGAATTTTATTTAGCTCCGGAGACCTTATGAAGTGGGGGGTTAAAAATTCAATCATTAACCTCTTTAATCCAAGTATGTATTTTATTCTTGCAAACTCCCAAGCACCTGCTTATTATATACCGTACTTGCCACCTACTACCACATTATTTTATAAAGCTTGTGGAAGGCCTCTGATATTGAAGGTTTAGTGAAGGTACCGGTATTTCTAACCTCTCTAATTCAGCAACTCGCTCTTAACCTGCAACAAACTCTGAAGAGCAAGGGAAAAAATGTGATCATAGTGGAGGATAATACTGAATGGTGATTGAATTCCCCCTCCCCCCTCATTCCAGTACGTTGAATGAACTCTAGTTTTACGCATCAGACACAAGGATACACAGACAACATCTAGAAGCATGAGGTCTGACATGTTTACACTGACCGTAAGAGGAATATTAAACGACGTTCCGTTCTCTGGAACTCAAGATTAAATGCAATAATGCTTTAGTCATACTTCAGTTTCTCTCTCCACTACAGAAGAGGTAATACCGATAACAATTAATATTTACGGTATCGATACAATTCTTTACTTCTGAAATTCCCAGTGAAAAAGGGTGTATGTATATACATATATATATATATATATATATATATATATATATATATATATATATATATATATATATATATATATATATATATATATATATATATACACACACACACACACACACACACACACATATATATACCCGGTATATATCAAATGACTCACCCTCCAACATCAGCAGGTATAGGCTGATTAAACCTTTTAAGGCAACGGACACACTCTGGACATTATTCTGGTTTCCTGGCAGCTTGACCTACCTCAAGATGATCACACTATTACTCAAGCGATAACCCTGACAGGTAACCAAATATCCGTAGCTATTTCGAACACTTTCATTCCAACATCTATATCTATATTATATAAATAATTATGTAAACACGAGTTTTTTTTTTAGCAGATTGAATATTTTCTATACCGGTAACTCTATCCTGTAATAGGTTTCAATCTTTGGTGGCAAAACAAAAAGAGGTAGAAAACCTAAGGTATACAGGTATCAGTGGCCGGAGTTGAACAGCCAACTGTTCAGCAACTCGTGAAGAGGTAAACAGGATCCACACTCCCGACAACAGCCTACTGTCTGTCCCCTCGCTCAACCTTATACGGCCACCTCCTGGCTTCTAGGAAAAGGCCAGGCGTCAGATAAACGATGGGTTAGAATTACTTCATACAGGATATGGTATAATTCTCCGTAGGTTTTCACTGCATGCAAATGTACGGTATTACCAGAATATTAGTATGCTTAATGGCACGGGGGCACGACAGAATGAGGCTTTATTAATTAAAATGGACTCCAAGATACAGCCAAACAAATTTTGTTTTTCCAGAGAATATACGGATACAGCTTTGTTACTCCAATCTGTCCAAGTACTTATAAAATGTTTCAAAACAGTTTTAGTATATTTTACATCCATCCCAGCAAGCAACCTATGGAACTACCTTTCGGCAAATATATAATAAATGCAACATTGGTTTCTACTTCACATTTCTGGCTAATGTTTAATAACTTAAAATCCAACATATAAACGAATATGAACCTCGTTACTACGGTACATTACAATCTACAGAGTACCCACTGTTCTTTAGACCTTACGTTACACAGCATTATAATGTCAGTTACTCCATACTCAAACAGTAGTAGGCTACTACAGTTTACTGCTGCCTATCATTTTTTTAAGAGCCAGAAAGTCAGTTACATCTACGCCAAACAGGGAGAAGTGGCTATCTCCAGCATGAGCATGATGTGACTAGACGCTGGGGAAAAAAAAAAGGGGGGGGGGGAGGGGATGTCCTCGACCGATGCTAAAAAAAAAAGGAGGGGGGGAGGAGTCCTAGGGATGCTGGCTATCTTTTTCCCATCTACATAAAAAGCTAGGTGTGCTACATATATGGGGAATACGAGACAAGTGACTGAGCAGCGTGGGCGTACTGTGTGGAGCTGGTGGGTCTAAAGTTAAACGCTACACAGAAGAAAAAAAAAAATGCCTATCACAGCTCCTCTCTCCACCCACAGAAAGAGGTGTAAGGCGTGTTACATGTAGGAGACCAATGATTCTGTGCATGGTGGGCGTGTTGTGTGACGGAGGCGGTGAGACTAAACACAGGTGGCTCAGTGGCCAGGTCGGGTCTGAGCCATGACTCATAACTTGGCCCACGGCGGCTCTCTCTCTCTCTCTCTCTCTCTCTCTCTCTCTCTCTCTCTCTCTCTCTCTCTCTCTCTCAACACCTCTTGTTGCTACTCCCGCCATGGCCGTACTTTTTGGTAATCCCTTCACTACCGTGATTTTTTTTTAAACCTGACGATATTATAGAGGATACCATGCACTCACTGACACCCAGAGCACGAGTCTAGGTCGCATATATCCTCGGTACATTATTGGGTACGGTGATACACTGTAACGGCAGGCAAGCATAAGTCTGAAATGGGGGGTAGGGAACTCTACCAAACATGCAATATCAAAATAATTTCCAAATTTTATGTTAATAATTATCGAGTTTGGCGATCAGTGAATTCCTCAAGTACGCTAGCCCACATACACGAACTTCAAAGGACTTTACATGAATTTTCAAAGTGCCTAGCATTTTAAAGCATCGGTCGGGATCAAGGCATGTACTACGCCTATCAGGTCGCATCCCATGGTAAACAGTGGAGGTATTTCAATAATGTAAAAAGACTAGAAGCTACAGTACTAGTACAACTGCCTCGGCCTCCTGCACCTTGAAAGGGGTTAACAGGGGACTAACTGTGCAGGGGGGCTAATTGTAGGCTAGGTATAAGTTCTCATAAAACACACACACACACACACACACACACACACACACACACACACACACACACAAGATCCATTAATAACTGGTCTGAAAAGTCTCGTACACAAAACATACCGCACCATGTTCCGGTGTGGCCTACACAACATGCCACCCTTACAAGGCTTCAATCGATACAGGGCACATTCATTCCCGGCACGTCAATAAATTCCGGTACACATCGACATATTCAACGGTATCCATCAAATACATTCCAGTACAGATTAATACATTCAAATATTTACATCAATGCATTCTAGCACACAATACATGCAGCGCGCGCGCGCACACGCACACGCACACACACACACACACACACACACACACACACACACGGAAAATTGCAGTATATGCATATATATACACTAATATAGCCTATATTTACCAGTATATATATATATATATATATATATATATATATATATATATATATAATATAATTAGTAATCACATTCAGTGATACAGCATAAGAAAATGCAAGTACAATATAATAATAATAATAATAAAAACAGGTACACGTAAGGGCAATACAACCATAAAATTCCTGGGCTATGTACAGCGTAAAAAATCCCGTCGCCTAACCTATTTTTCTCTCTACAGATTTTGAAAATTAGTGTTGTTAACCTGCAGCAACCGACACTGACGACACCAATTTACAGCTAAATAAATTGAAGTGTCAATTGCCACAAACTCATAACACTGGTTTACACAGTCCATGGAGAGTAGTATGACAGGCGACAGGACCTTTGATACCGACTGTACACCGGCGCGAGAAACCTCAATATTAATATTAAATTCAAAGGTACAATAAATCCAGGGTACAATTCAATACATTCACGGCTCTAAGACTGTCCGGCAATAACTTTTTCCACTCATCCATGATATATTTAGTAGTGTGGAGACTGCTGTGTCATCTAATTAGTATGAATTGAACCTTCCCGGATCTGAACAGTATTGTATATACATTTTGTAGACTCGAATATTCAGGTCAAGGCTTTCTTTACGCTTACTCTTTTCATCCACTGAGTCACAAGAAATTCAGCAACATTTACTTATCACGTGCTGTAGTTGAATTTGGTAAACTGATCAGCCATGTTAGCCATTTCACAAAATACTGGCCTTGGAAATAATAATAATCTGGTACTTAAGGTTATTTACTACAATTATACATGAATACCCTACTATAAAACCAAGTCAAAAGTTAACTCAAATGTCCATAACATACCGTACCATACCAGCAGATCTACGGCAACTCCATAGAAATCTACTCAAATATCCATAATGTTAAAACTACGAACTTGGGGGGGGGGAGGTGAATCGACTCGAGCATCCAAGAACCTCGTAAATAATAGTTACAATGCTTACCTTGTGATCAATTGTGGATCTTTCTTTCTAACAAGGGTACCGTTGCCCTTGGGCGGGAGACCGTTCTTTCTGGTCATCCCGGCTTGCTTCCTCCCGTTCGTTCTGGCCCTAACCTCTTCTTATTGTGTCAGAAAGTCCACTCTCCTCCCTCAACTCGGGTTCAAGTGGTCGACATTTTTACTGGACCCATCTTCCACAAATCGCGGGTTTTCCTTGGTTTCAATCAACAAAACTTGCCAACAACACTGCCGAACTGATGTGCTTAATGTGCTTTTTCTGATTCACTAGGATACACAGTAGGCCTACTTTCTGACAACTTCCGTTCTTGACAATGTGTCTTTTATTGTCTTATTTCACAGGCTAATTACAATAGGCTTGTTTCACGCAACTTCACTCAATGTATGAAGTTATAAAACTTGCCAATAATATGGCAGCCTGTTTTATATGTTCCTTCAACGCTGGCTTTGCATGTGAGGAAAAAAATATATACAGTATATACCTACTGTACACTAAACCACATGAACTACATAACAAGGGCCCGAAATCACTATAAAACTTGAGATCAACCGCCCCTCGTATATTATATATATATGTATATATAGGAAGAGCATAGCTGGAAAGTTTTTCACTCCCTTTTCTTGTATCCACCACAGCTAACATGCTGCACAGTTCTTATGAGGGTATTCAGACGAGGAATATAGATAAACGAAGCGAAATATTTACAGTTTACATTAACAAGTCACAGACGAGATGGAGTATCAAGTAAATGCAGGAGTCACAAACACAAACATGTTACAAACGGAGGTTTATCTACATAATGCACATACACCGGAATACATATTTTAGTAGCAACCAAATGACAACACTATTGCGACATAAATACTGTGTCAAAGCAGCTCGGGCACAAAGTAGTACAGTATATCACGTTACACTAACAGCATTTTTTTTTTTTTTTTTTTTTTACATCCGCTGGGATAAGATAGTTCAGGGTGACTTTTACGTCAGGATACACACACATTACGCAGTACCGTACAGGAGTTAATCCTCATTATCAGGTACGTGTTCCAAAATTTCTATACTTTTTTATTATTTACCAGGTGCGTGTTCCAAAATTTATGTACTTTTTTCATACCAGCAATTTACAAACGGAGGGAAATTTGTTAATCAACCTTAAAGATAGTATACAATAAAATTTTAAGGTTTGTTCGTTTTGGAATTTACTGTTGATTTAACTGAAACAGGCGATCAAAAACGATATTAACAAGTTTGGGACAAACCTCTCATATGGAGGTTCAGTCTCCATTAATTCTTTCATGTCCGAGATTTCTTCCTAAAGCAGATGGAAGACAAATATAAGAAAATTCATCGTATGACAGTGAAAATCAACAATGGGTTTTACTCAAACTTTTGCTGACGTTATAGGCTCCCAACTCTGGCGATAATTTTTCTCGCCAAGTGAAGAAACTCGCGTACTTTCCTACATTCTTATTTGGAGGCTTCGTTTACAAGACGGTTTTTATATATTTTAAAACTGATATTAGGCCTCTGTCCTGAATTCTAACTCATCCTGTAGTTTCACGAGAATCCCACCCCCACTTCCTCACCAATCAGTTGCTAGCTCCACTACGACACTCCCCCCAACACTTCAACACGACACTCCCCCAAACACTGCTCGCTCCACCAATCGCTCCACATTTCAACCATCACAATTAACTATTTACTGACTACACATCACAAAGGCCCTCCTCCCCCCTCCCCAGCACACGATAGTCATGTTACCAAGGAAAGTGTGTGATCGATGGCACTGGTCCGGTAAGAAGTGAAGAATTCTTTCACACCCTGGCGTATCTGGCAGTGGGAGTCATTTCAAATCTGGCGCCAAGGTTCCACTTTCACTCACGGGGCAAATTACCTCATTTTATTGGCCAAAAACAAAAATGACAATTTCGCAGACGCTTATTTTTCAACGAAGTTCCATTGTTCTCACCAAACTTCAACCCCGGGCTCCATTTTTCCTATCTTTTCATAATCTACACGTATCCCCAAATGATTTTGACAGAAGGGACCCACGCGTTCCACGTTAGAAAGAAACAATCCACTTCACTCCAAAAACGCCAAATAAGATGGGAGTGTCAACGAATCGCCTCTCCACGATGAACACTCTACTCTTCCTTCGAATCTGCAGTCGTACACTAAAAATCCAGCTGGGAGAATCCTCACAAATCTCACCCTAACGCCTTTCTAACCAAGACTGAGGTACACAACTACTACACACACAACCGTAGGGAGGGGAGTGGGGGTGCCGGCTTCGTATCTCTTATACAAAAAGCAACCCCTACCACGACTCTACTCCATTAACTTCATACGAAAATATGCCCTGAGTTTGTTTGTGTATAGTAAAAGTTTCGCAGTATATCACGGGAGATGTATCACTGTCGTAAAAATATGCGATAATTGGATATTCGGCAGCTTTACAGTCAAGGGGTCCACACCACTCCCTCCCTGTCTCATTCCCCCTCCCTGTACCTTCCGCCCTACCTCCCTCAGATGCTACTTACAACCACGCGTTCATCTACCTTTAATTACTCTGCTTATTACTCACACACACTGCTAAAAATTACAATATATCCTACTCAGGAAATTTACCTGCACATACTTCGCACAACAAATTAACATTTAACGTTGAACAATGCGAGATATTGCTAAAACAAAGAAATAAATAAAATACCACACACCCGCTCTGCTATAATCGTTCCCGCCACATCCAAACGTCTAACAGAAATTCACTCCCTTTTAAACTAACCTTACAAACCCAGCAAACCAGTCTAGGCAGAATGCACAGTTATCAAAGCAACTAACTGTTCTTTGCTTAGCTCGTAGTCGTGGTGGTGGTGGTGGTGGTGGTAGTAGTAGTGATGGAGAAACGGTTGAGTAGAAGCACTATCTAATCAGGATGGATGGTGATATTACGTTTCTGGGGCATTCCGTTGGCATGACATTTCTCGCATTACGGTTTCGGAATGGCTTTTGTTTTTGGTTTCCCCAGTGATCTAAACTATTTCCGTTCAAAGGGCTGATCCCATAAGGGCGTAGAGGTTATCTGATACGGTTGGCGAAAAACGTCAATACCTTTGAAAACATCGCTGGAATTCTCGGTATGTCATTTAGTAATTGTGTTGTGGAAATATTTTAACACAAGGCGTGGCTTCGAGACGGTTATATTTACGACAGATGGCAAAAACTAACAAACGCGCAATGTGTAAAACAAACTAGTTCAGTGATATTTTAATGGCTAAATTTAATATGGCAACACTACATTCCCTCTTTCTCGCTGCGTTTGTATGGCTCGGATGCTTGAGTTATTTCACACGCCTCTCTGCGCCGTTTGTGTGGCTCGGATGCTTCTCTCTCTCTCTCTCTCTCTCTCTCTCTCTCTCTCTCTCTCTCTCTCTCTCAGCTGTTAGTTCTTCCACGCTGCTTTCATCCGCGCTCCATTCACACTCCACACTCTGACCACACCCATCCACATTCTCAAATATCACCATTATTACGTTCCACAACCACACTGAAGGGGATATCAAGGTCTAAGTTGTATCCTTTTCACTGATACGGTCGAAATAGGGTACCGTATTTCATTATCGGTAACCCAGGACGACTTTATTTGGGTTAGATGCACCCAACACCTATATGATGATGATGATGATGAAGATAGCATCTTAAATTGAGTGGAATTGTTTGGTTAAAGCTCCATTTGAAATGCGTCATCATACTGAAAGCATACTCTACCAGTGTTTCTTTCCCGCTTAACATTCCCTTCCTCGTCCAAATCACGTCTTCCATTATTTAGTTAACCTTTATCATCACCTAACTTTCAACGCTTTTTTTTTTTTTTTTTTTTTTTTTTTTTACTAAACCTTATCACCAATACTACTTTTACTCTTCTTCCACCCTTTTCCTTTCCCACTGTTCCTCATCTACATTTTTAATTTTCCATCATTCTTCACTTCCATCCTCAGTTCCTTACCATATTTTCTCCTCCCACACACCCTCCCCATTTCCACCACCATAATTAATCAGTTACTCCTCTCCAGCTTTTCTATCATTGTCCTTCCTCTTCCCTTTCAACTATCTTCTACCATATCCCCCCCTCATGCTCTTAGCTGTGTAGAAAGGTAAGCTACACTATTTGCTCTCTCTCTCTCTCTCCACAAATATAATGCTTACAATGCATAATTATATATATATATATATATATATATATATATATATATATATATATATATATATGTGTGTGTGTGTGTGTGTGAATTACCAACATG
The DNA here is from genome assembly GCF_032717465.1 of Coenobita brevimanus. Classification (NCBI taxonomy): domain Eukaryota; kingdom Metazoa; phylum Arthropoda; class Malacostraca; order Decapoda; family Coenobitidae; genus Coenobita; species Coenobita brevimanus. The sequence goes on from NC_137048.1 coordinate 31,016,127, forward strand.
GTGAATGTACAAGGGGAAATAAATATTATGTTACCAGGGGGCGTAGGTATATCTCTAAACATTTATATTCTGATCTAATGTAGTCTAGCCTCAGGTCCCGTGAGATAATATTGAAGCAGCTGTTATTGTTTCACAATTAAGAATAAAAAATACTGACAACCAATAAAATAAATGAAAACGAAGCAGTACTATGGAGAGTTTAAAAAATAAAATATATATATATATATATATATATATATATATATATATATATATATATGCAGCACGTCATCTGAAAAAATACGGTAAGTGTACTTTAAAAAGAATGAAAATACTGTAAAGGCGATAGTAAATTTTCGACGCGGACTTGTGTTAAGTGAAAGGAATGTGCAAATCGTGACCTGTAGACTGGGTCATGACCAACCCTCACTACACTACTACCACAACAACACCGACCACAGTTAACACCTACAGGTATACCGTACTTTGCTACCACAATCACACTACCCAGTCATGTTATCTATTCACCACAATGCTACCACTGACGTAGCTATACCGGTATCATCAAAACATTACAACTACTACCAACAGAACCACAAAGCACCAACAGAATTTCGCAAAACACATGCACCAGTATCTCTATTACTACGACTCTCTCTCTCTCTCTCTCTACCGCAACTAACATTACTACACATAACTCACTTATACACTATTATAACAGACGAAAGCTGTCATCGCCTAATCATAATGCTGAGTTGTAACAAAAAAAAAAAAAAAACTCAAGGTGCTAATCACGAATAAGTGCTATGGACAAGATGCTGAGCCGTGGTATTATTCTGCTAAGCTATGGGAAACAAGCTGAAACTAATGAAAATATCCGTCAGAATTAGGTAAACGAACCAAACCACATTAATCATCAATAACATTACCAACGTTACCAACATTCTTAGCACGCCAACACTCGTTACCAATACTCTTAGCACCCCTAATACTCACTACAAGACTCTTACCCCAGTACCTGTTACCAATACTCTTACCTCTCCAATAATCGCTACCAATACTCTTAACACCCCGACTGCCGTTACCAATCCTCTTAACACCCCCAACACTCGCTGTCAATACTCGTACCCCATTACCCGTTACCAATACTCTTACCACCCCAATACTATCACATTTCACGGACCACAATCACCTCTTCCACCACTGACTACTATTTTACCACTCCACTACTACCCTACTACCACGACACCTACAGCTAGTGATGACCTTTTATCACACACACACACACACACACACACACACACACACACACACAGCTAACAATAATATCATAGGAACCAATTTTATCATACCAATGACTATCTCCCCAATGCTATCAGAACTACCGCCAACATCACCCCCTCCCCCCCAATAACATCACGATCTTCGTTTAAACAGTACATGTACCCTTACTACTGCTATCACATTTCCTATCAACTATCGCCATCACCACTCCCCCTCCAATAACATCACAATCTTCGTTTAAACAGTACATGTACCCTTACTACTGCTATCACATTTCCTATCACAACTACCGCCATCACCACCCACCCCCAAATAACATCACTATCTTCATTTAAACAAGTTATGTACTCTTACTACAACAACTATAACATTTCCAATCACCACTACTCTCACCACAATGATATTCTATCACAAATCACAACACAATCCTCCCTACTACAACCACAGCCAATGTCAATACTAACCACACCAGTAACACAATCCATCCTACTACACCCGCCACCTCAAATGTCTCCTTCACAACCCCTACCACACACATTAATTAGCCACAAAACAGTCCTTCCCACTACCCACCCACCAATCCCCCACCTCTCCAACAACTTCCACCACAACCACCCACTCATCCGCAGCCTCTCCTTCGTAACAATGCCCCCTCTCACAAACCCCGCGACACACATATCAATTAACCACAACTGATCTCTTACACTCAAACAACTCATCACCAACATTACAAACCCCTTCATCACCCACACCAACCACCACCTTCCTACAACATCGGCAACCAAAACTTTACCACAGTCATCCCTACCATCACCACTATCGTACCATGAACCCTACAACTACAACCACAATCCTACCACAACCACCAAACACCCGCCACCTCCCTCGTAACGACGCTCCTCTTACAACAACTGTCACACACATTAAGCACCACTGGTCTTCTCTTACTTAACACTAACATCAAACACAACTCATCACCTTCACTAACCACACCAACACCCATCACTACCACACCACCAACCACACTCCTACAACTACCACCAAACCTACTCTCCTTCAAAAAATTCCATTACCATTAACAACCAAATAGCCAATCAACGACAACCATTACCAACGCACCACCAACCACGCTCTCTCTCCTACCACACTATCTCCAACCCAAATTGCATCACCCACCACCGCCACCACCACAACCAACCCCCCAACCCGTCTCTACCCCTCGTAACAATGCTGCTCTCATTACTCCGCCACACAAATTAATTAACCACCACTGGCTGGTCTTACATCACACTCAAACATGAAACAACATCACCAACGTAACACTCAATGACCAGCCACACACCCACCATCTTTCCTACCACAACACTACTACATCATCAGTCACAACCACCACCTTTCCTACCACAATTATCAAAACACTACATCACAACAAAAACTATCTTTCCTACCACAACACTCAAACATGACACATACTAATCACCAACACAACGAGGTCCAGCCTAATGTTTTATTCTCGCGAAATGAGTTTTTTTTAACGCCACATAAAAACTTTGCTTCAACGTAAATTCTTGGCTAAAGTTTGCGTTATTTTGATTACATTAACATATCATAAAAATCTTTGTTTCAATATAAATTCTTCACAAGAATTTACATCCTTTCAACAACTATACAGAACATTTTGCCGAACAATAAACTAGGACAATCTGTGAGAGAATTTTTACCAAGAATTTAAAATCTCGTGGTCAAAATATGAAAAAGAGCTTCAACAGCACAAATCAAATGAGACCATTCGCACCCGAGAAAACGGAAGTGAGTTTTGTTTTCTGATACGATGCGAAAGAATGTGAAAAGCGTGACCTTGACCACTTCCCAGAGAGGCGGTTCATTCCGGCAAGAGAGAGAGAGAGAGGGGGGGGGGGTAAACAGCTGCACACACCCTACCTCCCCTCCAACCGACACAACACAACAACAATACATTATCGATCCACTTCTGTCTAATCCCATATAGAGCTGCCTAAATCATCGCCCTCCTCCTTGTCATCAATACACACACACACACACACACCCACACACAAAACCTCCTCCTCATCATCATCATCATCCTCACTTTTCGAAAAATCCTACAGTAAAATCTTCTTCAACAGGTTTAGCATGTCCTACACTTTTTTAACAATAACTTCAGACTAATGAAATACCCCTTGTATAACCATGCCCTCATTTTAATACAAAAGTATATCATTATATATATAACAACACTGTCCCTCTCTTGGTTGAGGGGGATCAAGGCAAGGCTACTATAGTTCATTATTATTAAAAGGTAGGTGGCCAGTCTAATCCCCTTACTGGCACTACAATAACAAAAACCACCAGTCACATCTTGGTGTTTAAACTCATGCATATGGCATGGTTTCACTCCACCTGCTGCATTCTAATCACCTGACCATAAAATATCTTTAATACCTAGAGCACAATACAGTACTGTGAACTTACTGTAAATATCTTTGCCAAAAATCAGACTTGACGCCTTGCAATAGACAACTTTAAAATAAAAATTAATACAGCTTACAATGAAAATGATACATATGGTCACTGAAAGTGTGCTCGCATATTGTTTATGAAGTGGGCCTGGAATGCTGAAAACTAAGAATAATAGTGGGGAAGGGTGGTGAACTATCAGTATGGCTCTATGTCACTTACGAGGTATAATATGTCTTTTGAAGGGAAAGAGAGGGACTCTTGGCAACAAAATGATCCTCACATTTCTCATGTAAGGAAGAAGGATTCAAAGGTTAAACCCTGCAACGCAGTTGATCTTTCCAAGAAAACAGAATGAGAGAGCCAAATTCAAGATCCAATCATTTCAAGATGCCTGGACCTATTGCATTTTAAAAAATGGGAGTCAAAGGCAGACAGACATACTGACTGAGGAAGACAGTTCCTAAGTTGACCTGTTACATATATAAATAAGAGTACTGAACTCTTGCATTAGAGTTGGGCAGAAAAGGGATGAGTATGTGCTGCCAGACATAAGACACACACCTGCTGTATTGGAGGAGGGATGCAAGCAGAGAGTTAAGATATGTAGTTGCCACTGAAATAGTAATATCTAGTAAAGATATTGATGCAACAGCAAGACAAAGTGGGAGAGATTGTAGTCCAAAAAGGAGGGAAGCTACTGAGTTGACATGGCTTTGACTCCACCCAGTTTAACAGAGCTTTATGTGGGGAGACCATCCACACATGACAGTTGTGCTCCAAACAAAAAGGGAAGAGAACTTCACCTTGTTCTAACTACTGTATGATCTTATCACTGTGATGATGATACAATTTTTCTGGCAGAAAGCATGGGTGATCTCCAAAAAGATGTTTGAAAGCCTCCCATTGTGTAAAAACATAACTGAAACAATGCAAGTAAAACCAAATCAACTGTACTAGATAGGAAAGAATACAGCAAAAAGAAAATTTTTATGAAAAACTGGTTCAGTACACTCAATCCTTGAGTAACGCGTGGTTGAGTAACACGTTCTATTCTCACACGCTCAGTAAAATGCGACAGGTCACAATCAACAAGAGGAAAAACTCAAGCTCACATGAGAAGTCAGTTGGCCTAGTGACGAAATCTGAAAGTCGCGTGCGGCAACGTCACCTGCCAGACACAATGATTGGCTAGCTTACATCTGAGTACCTGTCCTGGGCACACTCAAGGCTGTATGTTTTGATGAAAATGTATGGGTTTTGCAATTTTAGAGATGAAATAGAATCAAAATGTTTGCTAATAAAAAAAAAATGACCCTTTCATCCACGTGTTCTCATAAATTAGCATTCAGTTCCACATTCTTCATTTGACTTCACACTTCCCAACACATTTCAGACTGACTGAGCATACGACTATCAGTCCTTTCTCACACCTCTCTGAGTTCTACCTGCACTGTGCAGCAAGATCTTTATTGTTTGAGTGTTGTGCAAGGGCACTGACTCTTGGTCATGTCACGTGATCAGCCCCAGCCACCCAGAAAGTGGTGCTTCTTTTCGTATGCCCATAATTATGAGATGGTAAAGGAGTTAAGAGCAAGGAAAGAGGCAGGTAGAAATGGCATAAAAACATGGAGGGAATGGAAGCACCATCAAAACAATTTGGAAGGACTAGGAGAAGATGAAGATCGTGCATTGGAACCATGGTAATGCAAGCTTGGTAGCAGTGAAGGGTCATAATGTTCTCCTGAAACTGACTGAGAATCTCAAGGGGTGTTATGTGGAGCGCCAGAAAAAGAACAACATCCCTACCAAAGACCACATGATACAAGAGAAGGTGAAACTTTATGACAGCAACAACATACAGGGCAAGGGGAGAGTGCCAGGGAGCTACAAATCAACAACACATTTGTACCCAGCCTAACTTTTGTTTTTGTCAAAGCTATTTTAATACCACTCATGTTCTTAACTATACTGCAGTAGTTACATTTCTCTCATTGTTTTACCTGATGGTGGGTGTAAGTAGGAGGTAATTTATGTGAAGAAGGGAGGTAAGATGGGGTATAAGTGAGAATTTTGGAAAGTCACCAGAACATATTGTACCATTATACATGTAAACACATTGTTTGGAAGATCACATTATTCACATCCTGGGATCGAATTTTTATTTTTTTGGAGTGCAGACAGTTTCTCCAACCACTTGACCACAATCTTCCCCTTGTTGACATACTGTTATGCCGCATCAGTAAAAATAAAAACTATTGTACTTACCTTGATATGAGGTCGTCTGGTGTGGATCGGGAGTCCAATCTGTGTTCATTGGGGACTGGGGTCGAGTCTTGTGAGGCAGGTGGAGGAGTGGCTGGAGAAGAGTGGTGGAAGTGGCAGGAAGTTAGACAAGAACACTTTCAATTGGAATGATGTACTGTGTAAAGTACCATACCTGAACCTGGGATGGCATCAGTGTGTAGTGGAGGTCTGGCAACACTTTCCAAAATATGAAGAATCTGAGTTACTTGAGGCCATACTATGACTATGAAGGCTTCTTAGCACCTCTTACTAAGCAGTTTATTTCTGCATCTGGTAGTTTAATACATCCTTTAACAAGTCGCTTTGCACTCTCTCTCTCTTAAAAAAAAAATAATAATAAAAATAAAAATAATAATAATATGCAAAATAAATAGTCAAGAAACTGCAAGAAAGTCTCCAACACAGATGAAAATATGGTCACTGATTCTGTCGACTAATAACTGGCCACACAATTCATTCATCTTACCACAATCCCAAAACACTTGAATATGTTAAAGCTGTCAGGCATAGCTACAGCTAAACCTTTACTGCATACTGACTGTTCCAGGTTCAAATGGGGTATATTGTACTGTACTGTACATAGGGAAACTTTTGTCCTCTTAAGAAGTTCAGGGAACAACACATGACAGAACTGGGAAGTTAATTCTAGTGAAAACAATATTGTGAGAGCACATACAGATTATGTACTAGTGGTTGGCATAAATAATAATTACACATAAACATATTAAGTTGTTCAACGTTTCTACAAAAAAAAAAAAAAAAAAAAAAATCTATGCTATAATATGCTTTTCAAGGAAAACATCTAACCACTTCTTTCTTTTAAACTTGAAAAAAAAAAAAAAAAGCATAAATCTAGAACAACTACAAAACTGAACACAGAAAAAATGCCGAATATGGCAGTATTAAAAGGGACAATACATAATATACTGCTATCCATATAACATCTACATTCACAGATGACAGAGATAAGGATTGGTCAGCTCAAAATGGTAAGAGGAAAGTAGTGAAAATTAAAACAATCTGATCAGGAACTCACTCAACAGCATTTACTAATAATCTGATTATTTTACACAATCTACACTATCAATACAGCGTTAGAAAAAAGGATACAGTTAATGGAAGCTATAGGCAGATCATTATAAAAAGAAACATGATACAGTACTGTAAAAGAAAAGTAATAATCTAAAAAATAATATTACTTTATTTCAGTAGATAGCTAATGTTTGAAATGCTGCAAGACAACAGTACAGTGTTTAAAATGCTGATTATATAGTCAAAATACCCAATCACCAAAAGCAGGAAGAAAAACATCTGCCAAATTAGCATACGAGATAAGATACAAGAAAATACTGAAGCATGATGAAACCTCCATTTCCACTGTATATGCTACATCCTGAATAGTCTTGCCTTTAGTTCCTGTAAATATATTTGATGTGCAATACTAGATTTACATGGAAAACTATCTCTGATGTGCAATGCTAGATTCAAATAGAAAACTATCAAATGTTGCTTTCAAAGAACAAACTGCTTTCCCCAGACCATTAAACATAAAAATTACAAAACAGGAATATGAACAGTAAATCTGTACATCAGGTTGTGGCAATACTGTACAGTAATGGGATATATAAAACTTACACACAAGATACAGTTCAGAAAAAACTCATTATATCAGTTTTGCTTTTATCGAGTACGTTAATTTGCAACCTCCTCTTGCATTCAACTCAGTTTATCATTAAAGAGGACTGAAGTAGACAATCTTGATATGGATCAATTCTATTTGCTTATTAAATCCTTCAGTGCCGTGATGTTTATTCATTCATTCATTCATTATCTAATCCAGTGCCGCCCCATGAGGAACGTACAAGCCCGGGGCTAGGCAAGATGGTCCTGACATTTAAGATGAGAGTGACCAGCCTCAGTCATCCCTGAGTGGCATTATATAAGCAATAAACCCCAACCACCCCTTGAACATAAACCTGCATTGGCTCAATCTGAATGAAGCACTTTAATTATCCACTAGACCACCAGGCGCCATAATTTGGTTATATGGTTACCATCCAGTGTACTAAATGGTTTCCTGGTGTGCAGGAAACCCTTTAGCTTGTCACTAAGTGTAGACTCACCCATAGACAGAAGGAAGAGGAAAGAATGAAGGAAAGAAACAGTGGACGGTGAGCGCCACCACCTACCACTGCTACAATGTACAATACATTTTATAATTATTCTTGATACCTCTACACAATCTTGTTAAAGGAGAGAAGACCTCATGTATTTAAAGAGCTAATGAAGGGCTGTCCACTTCAATAACTTTCTTAAAATGAACTAAATCATCATGTGGCTCCAAGAATAAAACAAGAAGGCCCACAGGCTGCTCATGTGGCTGCATGAATAAAACAAGAAGGCCCACAGGTTGCGGAGACTAAGTTTAATTAAGCTTTATTAAAAAAAAGTACTGTATATGCTTTTCTTTCAGCATCATATGGGTATGCATATTGTAGCAGTATGAGCTGTAGCTCCAGGTTCATCTGAAAGGTGAACCAAGAGGACTGCTAGATGAGGGCACCTTGCCCCTGCATTTCACCCTCCTCCTTTCATGAGATAAGGAGGGAGATGTGGGATTTTCATATGACCAGTCAGTGAAGCAGGCTGGCTATGCAGTATTGGTGCCACCACAAGACATCCCTCTCCAGCACTGGTATGCATACTGCACAGTACTTATCATGGTTTGGGCTCTTTTACATTTTTTGCTACTGATCTCTGGAATCCAACAATGAACCTTTCTATTTTAATTTTTGTATTTCCCAGACATTCTGTTTTACTTAGGAAAGTGCCACAATACCAAAAGACTTAAAGGCTATACCTAACCATTTTATTTCCATGTCTCTCATGGTGAATTTAATTATCTGGGATATGAGAAATAATATGAAAAAGATGTTACTGGATTTAACATTTTATATTTTACTGATGAAGAGTGTGTATGTGAGTGAGGTGGAGGGGGGAAGAGGGAGGGGGAGGCCGAGGATGAGATGGAGGGATGGGGTGGAGAGGTATATGAGAGAGGGGGGTGTGAGTTGGGAGCAGGGCAGTGAAATGGCAGGGGACAGGGTGACTTGGAGGCAATTTGTTTGTGGCCACTTCAAACGGGATTGAGGCGTCTGGCAATAGATAGATAGATATTCACAGTAAATTACAGAATAATTGTCTGTTAAAGTTTAAATGCTACCTACAAAGCTTAATTACCATTTTCCACAAATTTTACGGTAACAGTTGTTTAGAAAAAGTTCATGGTATTTTGGAACACATCCCTGGAGGAGAACAAAAACAAGTACAATGAAAGCCACTACACTCTTCTGATGAACTTTACCTTAATTAATTCTTGCTAACTCCAGATAATTTCATTCAGTTCTGGGGAGACCTTCTGTTGTGAAAAGTACTGACACCTAACCTTTTCAATTTGAGAAATCTTTCCAAAACTGAAGAAAATGGCCTGATGCATGCAAAAATGAAATACAGAATATATTATCAGACTGAAGGGGTTAAGCTATATGTGACTGATGCTTTTACCTGACTGGGTTTTTCTACTTGGTCTGATATAATGAGGTTATTCTAAATAACTGAAAATTACTATATACAGTACTGTATATAATTTACAAACTTCAAAAAGAAAACATGTACAGTCCATCTACATACAATAAAAATAAAGTATATTGAAGTAAACCAATATTTATAAAGTTATACCATATAATGATATCTTCCAAAAATAGAAGTCCTGTAAAATATACACAGATTACTGAACCAAGCACATTTATTCATTCACATTGATATTTGCCAAGAACGGAAGTCCTGTAAAATATACATATATTACCGGTACTATATTACGCAAATTTATTCATTCGCACTATCTGCCAAAAATGGAAGTCCTGTAAAATATAGATTACTATACTAAGCAAATTTAAATAAGATAAAATTCATGGCAGTACGGTGGTTCTGTTTATATTCAGTACACAGAATTGCAATCACTGACATAAATTAAAAAGTTGGCATTAAGGGTACTGAAATCTGAGATGCCATAAAATTACCAATGAAAGCATAGTAGTAAACACATAGGAGGTCAAGGGCAGTACCATAAGCTTCATTAAAAAAAAAATAAAAAAAACACACTCAAGGAACACTACACATGATACCAGTATGATTCTATGCAATAATGTATGTAATAATGTCACTTTCTTTCCCTACTACATCACTTAATTATGCAAGCAGGGCATAACAATTGTCAAGCTTTCTGGGTACGGTTGAAACTTCATAAATACCAGTAATCCACGTAAAAAAGAAGGTAGGAACTAATCTATACAAAGTATTCAACACACCTGTACTGCAATTGAGAGCATTTATTTACCCATTCAATCCAATTACATGCTTTACATTTCATTCTAGCTACCACCAGACAATTTTATTCTGATCAGGGTGGGAAAAAATTTTGCAAAAGGGTAAAGGATGCCATTTCTAGCCCCATTTCTACAAACGATATCTCCAAAGCTTAAAAAAATCATCAGGAGGTTACAAGGAGAAAATAAAGATAACATTCACTACTTTAGGTAAAAGGTTTAAACTAGTCTTGAGCACTTCTCTCCAATATTGTACTTTAATGTTAGTCTTGCTATCATGAGACAACTTTATTTAGCTTCAGAGATACTTCTGAAATGAGAAGGCAACACAACTTTCATCAATTCCTTCCATGCAACATCTCTTTCCTAATAAGAACTGAATTATCTGAAGGCAGCAAGAATAATATATAAAAGCGTTTATCACACTGAAGAAATTAACATCAAAAAGCACTTCATCAGATTCGAGGGGTTAACATGAGTCAACACAATTAAAGAAACTCACGAGGAGGCGGAGTGTGTCGGAGAGTGGTGTGGGTAGGAGGATGTGGGGTGGTGAGGTCGGTGGAGTGATTGGTATGAGGTGCCACCACCTTCCCCAGCACCAGCACCACACGGTCACTGGTCGACTTCAGGCACGCCACCGCATCTTCGTGGGTCACATTCTCAAGGTTCACATCTCCGGTCTGTTTGAAGGAAGAAATAATTATAGCTACTCTTTTTACTTTTACTTGGCCTAAAATTGACATTTTTCCAACCTAAGTAGAGTTTTAAAACCATGATGCTTGTCATGAAAATGCGCTAAGGCAAGGATATACTGTATAACCATAGCATTATCTTTTTCTTCCAATGACTATGTGAAATAAGCTGTCAAGTAAGGTGAAAGAACTATGGTAAAATCCTAAAACCCTTTCCCATAGAACCTCCTTCAAGATTATCACAGTCCGTTACAGTGAAGAGTAGATGACCAACCTACCTCCCCTGATTGCATTACATGATCAAAAAACCTCCAGTCACTAATAACTGGGGATTCAAACTCATTTCACCAACATTACCAAGTCACACCCTTATTACTGAATCATATCTCAATAGCAGCATAAGGACCTGGGGCTAAGCTACTTAGTCTAGGCATTTAAGTCCTTCAGCATAACAACATACAGGTATTTTATATTTTTTCTTGCAATCAACAAAAAAACTTATTTGAACTTTTTGAACTGATGAGGCTCAAAATGTCTTATTAACTCCTTCATTATGAAAGGCTTTTCTTAAGTTAAGTGAAACCATCTGAAAGTAGCAAGAATAAACTTTTTAAAAGGATGTCACTGGATTCAAGGGACTAAGAAGGGAAAGACCATCTGCTCGCCCAAGTGACGTCATGTAAGCATTACACTACACTCTAGTCATGATAAACTGTATAGGTGAAGGAAAAAATTATTAGGCAATTCTACTTAATTGTTAAAACTAGATTTAGGTGGCTACTGTTATTACTGCTGTCAATACTATGATGTTTTGCTGCTGTTATTGCTGTTTTAAGAAACTGCAGTGGCTACTGTTATTACTGCTGACAATACAGTACTATTATGTTTTGCTACTGTTACTGCTGTTTTGTCTACAAAAAACGGTTGCATGCAGTGAGTTAGGTGCACGTATCAAAGGTATTAAGCATCCTCGTGGCTGAGCTTTCCAAGCATCTTTAAACCCTTCAGTCCAGTGATGTCATTTATATTATTTTTATATTATCCCTACGTGTCAAGTGGGGTTGGTGGAGGATTAGTGCCCCTCCCTGTAAAACAATTAACTCTAAGCCCTTGGCCACCCCGTTTGGGATACATGGCGTCTGGCAATGAATGAATGAAAATATTATTTTGTGCAGCTCGCAAACAATTTTATTCTCACAATGAAAGGGTTAATGAAAGCTGTACGGTCTCTAGTTCAAAAATCTCCCCAAAGTCTGAAAACTTGTTTGAAGAGACTGTCGCTGGATGAACAGGTGATTCTCAGTGTGATGTTCTGTTGAATTAACAGACTTGAATTGATGAGGGCATTTAAGTACTTATGGGCAGTACCAGAAAAAGAGACGGAAACGTACAAATGAAAAGGAAAGGAGAGTGACACTGGGAATGAAGGTGGATGGTACTATGTAGACCTTAATAAATGAGTCCTCTGGCAGCTGAAAGAGGATTGCAGGAAGGAATTTTACTATCCACATTAACATACAGGTGTGACACTTTGGGGTGACAAAAAAAAAAAAAAAAAAAAAATAGAGTTGTGTAGATGAGGTCATTTATCAAATGTGTGTGGCATGCTGAGAATGGAGAGAAAAGGAAATAATGTGATTTGTGAAAGATGCGTAGTCAGGAAATCTGGAGACAACAGAGCTGAAGACTGTGCTTAGATGGGATGGTAATATGGAGAGAATGGGAATTAATTATGTTATGAAAACAGTAAATGTGAGTTTGATGGTCAATTGTAAGTACAGGTATCTACAAAAACTTTCCCTTTAACAACTGCACATTGCATAATAATGTTATATAAGAGAGAAACTTGGCTGCTTATTATCACTTATCCCTCGAAGAGCTGATCATTCACCTATATTCTGTACAGTACATCATTACTTGGCACAAAAGGTAAAGATGAGGGCATGTGCCATGAGGCATTTACAGCAGCAATGGTACTGTACTCACTTCTGACATCTCCTGGAGCATGTAACATTCACTATCCAAGAAATGTAACACCACAATATTATCCAGCTTACTCTCGGCACTTGTTTTACCTACCAACCCAGACAGGGTACTATCAGCCTGACAGCTGTGTAGCTTGCATTGTTAATCATTCAGCTAAGCATGTCAAACTGAAAAAAGTGCAGTACAGTACCACATATGAGTACGGTACTAATGGCAGCCATAACCTAACACCTTATCATTTGCTTGGCTTTAAAATCCAGTATAAGAGGTTGCACCAAATAGGGTTAATGATGTTAAGAAAAGGAAGTCTCAGTACAAATATCATCTTGTCCAGTAGGTGTACTGTGTGGTTAAAATCAATGGTGTCAAATGACTGTGTAAATAAGACAATTTCTGCTATGCACATTCTGCACTTGGTGGTAGGTGGTGGCGACCATCATCCACTTACTTGATGTAGTGCTGCCTACTTCTTCCTTAGCCTTTATCATTCTTTTTCTGTGCCTCCCCTCCTCACTTCCTATTTCTCCCATCTTTCCTGTCACTTCTTATTGCTTTTCTTTCCTTTACAGGTGGCTTTACATTGAGTGACAAGCCAAATGGTTTCCTGTAAGCCAAGAAACCATTTACAATGCTGGGTGGTAACCATATAACCAAACCATAAGTGCTCCCTACTTGTGAACAAGTGGGTTGGTGGAGGGTTAGTGCCCCTCCCCGTAAAACAAATAACTCAAAGTCAAATGGCCACCCCTTACGGGATTATAGCGTCTGGCAATAGATAGATAGATAGACATTCTGCACTTCAGTTTTCTATTAAAATATCCTAAATTAAATCACTGAAAATATGAATATCTCTTTACCTTTTAGACAAACATAAATATCAAAGAGTAACTTCCTTTTAATTAAAGAGTTTCCAGTCATACCAACTGAGGCACCAACAACTACAAACTTTTCGCAGCCACCAACAATCTTGAAAAAGTCACACAAATCATGCTGCCAAGGAAAAGTTGCCAGAAAAATACATCAAGAGACATAACCTAAAAGTAAATTTCACAGACAAAACAAATGGTCATACATACTGGTGTGTCCCGCACTGCAATGAGCTTGTCCCCCACACATACTCTTCCATCTACATGCGCCGCTCCACCTTCCATGATCTTGGTGATATAGATACCATTGTCTCCGGGTATATGCTGGTTGCCAATGCCTCCTGCAATGCTGAACCCTAGGCCCTTGTTGCCTTTGATCAGCTCCACCTCCATCAGTAGCACATTAGGCGGGCGCTTGCGGCGTTTCACACACTGCAAAAAAAAAAACATCTTAATACAGTAATTTCACACAATGGAAGAAAAGTAACTTCCACTTTGCAAAAGCAATAAAAAAGAATAACCTTAGACTCTGCTGGAAGAGTAATCATCATCATCATCATCATCATAATACGGTAACTTCACACACGCACAGAAAAAGCAATACAGTAACTTCACACACCACATGGGAAAGGCAATACAGTAACTTCAGATCACTATGGTCCATATTATAACTTAGTACAAGACTCCAATTATTCACGACAATTTCTGAAGTATGGGATGACAGAATATGACTGAGTTTTTGCTGTTGTTCATTAATACACTCAGTAATGTGGTGGTAGGTGGTGGGAAACACAGTCCACTCACTTGATGCAGTGCTGACTATGTCTTTCTTCACCTTTATCATTTTTTTCTCTCTGTTCTCCTCTCGTCCTACTTCATCAATCCTACCTGTCCCTTTTTATTACTTTCCTTTCCACTTCAGGTGGCAATACACTGACTGACAAACATAAAGGTTTCCTATAACCCATGAAATCATTTACAAAGCTGGGTGATAGCCACATAACCACATAATGTGGTGATGTGGAACCTACTATGTTGCCCCTGTTAACGGGGTGGACAGATGCAAATGTGACGTCCATCCAAGTACAAAGCCTCCAGTCTTTTTCACGTCTCACTGAGGCGAAGCACAGTCGACTGCAAGGGAACATCAGTTCAGTGCAAGGGATGGACTTGTCAGGGAAATTGCTTGCCAGTGGCTGATGGGTTTGCTCAGCTGGACAGACCAGGGTTCCTCAACAACACTTAGTAATGTAGAATGCAGACTGATCACAACTAACAATTACATGCGTCATAAATGATGTTCAAAAATTACAAGATTGCAACTCCAATCTCTCAAATTAAATGATACATAGTGCCTATCAGTACTGAACAAAGATATCATTACACTATATCTAATATCTAACAAACAAATTAGTCTAGAACAGACAAAAGGAATGTTATACTTTCATATAATCACTGTCATCATCATGACATTTTCATCCTAATCATCATCCAATCCTACGTTGCCCCATGAGGAGCGTAGGAGCCCGGGGCTAGGCAAGTTGGTCCTGACATTTAAGATGAAAGTGACCAGCCTCACTCATCCCTGACTGGCATTACGTGAGCAATAAACCCAACCACCCCATGGATATAAACCTGCACTGGCTCAATCCGACTGGAGCACCTTAATTACCCACTAAATCATCAAGCACCATACTTTGGTTAAATGGTTATCAACCAGTGAAGGAAATGGTTTCCTGGTGTACAGGAAACCATTTGCCTTGCCATTCAGTGCAGTCACCCATATGCACAAGGAAGAGGAATGAATGAAGGAAAGAAAGACAGAAGAGGGAGTATAAAGGCACCAGTAGGCAGGAGGAAGAGGAAAGAATGAAGGAAAGAAAGACAGAAGAGGAAGGAAGGAAGAGAGGCATGGGCAGACACACAAAGCAGCACTTCATCAAGTGAGTGGATGGTGAGTGCCCCACCTACCACATTCCCCACCTATAAATTGGGATAGGTAGGGTCCAAAAAATATTCCTCAGTAAGCCCATTTCCATTGCTATTATTCTTGACTCTTTGTTCTCATACCGTACCAAAACCTCATACCGTACCGTATCTTTAAAACAAATAAATCAATAGTGTGGTATTCACTGACATTCACTAACTCCTTGTGCAGTATTCTGTGCACAGTAACGCACAACACACACTATCATCAAAGAAAGAATGGTAACAATGAAAGTGAGTACCTGCAGCCATACTGTATTTTTTCTGACTGGAAGCTCTGGTTTAATCAAATCAGATAAAGCTAAAGAATCAGTTGTTCACTAGAGACTACATTTTATTTCAACAGTAACTACAGAATAACATATGCTGACTTAATGAATACTGTATGATGACTGCAATGGATGCAAACTGGTACCTGAATACATAATGCAAGCCAGGTATAACTTTTAAATGAGGCAGAAAATACCACTACAACTGTTTTTTGTTCATCACTTATCACACTTACAGTAAACCCCTGCCTATAGAAAGAATGGAAGAAAACACGATTTGGAAACATGAGGCTATTCAAAGACTTTAAATAAAACTGGTGTGTATCAGAGACTCATGGTCACAGTCTGGAGGAGGTTTTAACCCCTTCACTGTTGATATAATTTTAATTCTTACTATCTTGCTACCTCTACACGATCTTAACTCAGAAATTACTTCTGGTATGGAAGGGATTCCTGAAGGCTGTCTGTATCCCTTCAGGCCAGAAGCTTTCTTTGCTAAACAAAATCATCTGGTGGCAGTAAGAATAAAATGAAAAATACATTATCATACTGAAAAAAAGTTGATGATGATATTACATGGTGATGTTGGGAAAAACAGCCTTCTAGAACAAGAGAGAATCACTCCTCACTTCCGGAACAAAAAAAAGGCACTTCATCTCTACTCCTCTTTGCTACACCCAAATGTGACTGTGTCTGCTCAGTCTATCACCTATTACATACTCACATGCACAAGGATAACTTCATCACAAATGGACATTTTACTTGCCCTGCAAATGTACCATAACAGTTAATTAGAGATTCACTCATTATCATAGCAAACTTACCAAAAATCTCATCACATTAATCACTTTAATTACTTACACACTCGCATTTTACAGTAATGCATAATGAATCTAACATTCTACATACCACACACAACAGTAGTTTTCCTTACCAAATGGACAGTGTTGCCAGCACGCTTGAGTGCATCCACCGCGGTGGCATGAGGAACATTAACAACGCTGACATCATTGACTGATACTATGACGTCCATTATCTGTAGCCGACCGTCTGTGGCCGCTGCACCCCCAGGTATCAGCTTGGTGATGTAGATGGATGTGTCCGACCTGGAAGACAACAGTGAAATTAATAAAGGCTGCATACTGTGCTTGGAATGCTTGAATATCATAATCAAGAAAGCAAATTCAACCTATCTCTTGGGTAGAGGTTACAGTTCAGATGATGATGATCAGGGCCAATGCAGTACAGTATAGTAATCTCTCATTTATACATCATAATTCTGTTTAGAACCTAATGGAAAATACATTTCAATATGATAATGTTGTACTACCCCCCCAACCTCTCTATGGGGGGAGTAAAAGCCCTATAAAATCCTACATTCCTAAGATGGCTTTCAATACACAAAACCCTTCAATACTGAATTTCTGATGGTCAGCTTTATATTGTACCGTATACAGCATAATTACATAATTCTTACGCAATCACTAATATGTTGACGTGATTTCAATTATTGTATTAAAAAAGCATTTCTTTTATACATATTTCACCACATGTCTGTCTCGCTTGCACTGAATACTCGTTCAGTGGCAGGCACTAAAAAAAAAAAAAAAAAAAAAAAAAAAAAAAAAAGTGGGATCAATAAATAAAAGCATGCAGTGTCAAAATGAGGCTATTAGCCACATAATTTATGTAACACCAAGAAACAGGCTGGCTCCACCTGCTGCCATATTTACGTAAACATTTGATTATCTTCCACAGAGCTACTGGCCCCACAAATATTTTGCTATTAAAAGTGAAAGTGAGATGCATAGATGGCTATAAGTAGAACCAAGGGCAGGTGACTAGCTATGTAAGTTATAACTATAATGCACCGGAGACAAGCTGACACTGCCAGCATGCATTTTACGTAAACTTTCAAGTACAGTAAATCCTCAATGTACAGAACTCTCTTTTAACGAATTTCAGTTTTAATGACCACCTTGAGCTGGCCAAACATTATGTTCATTTAACAAATTTTTGTTCAGTTAAAGAATGGACGCGCAGGAAACAGCACCAGCATGGCATCCACACACACACAAACACAAGCTCCTCTGCATCCTGCAGAACACTGCATCAGTCTTTGGATGACCAGCATCGTGAGAGGAGTCATAAATAGAGCATTTATTGATAAAATGAGCCATTTAGACCCAGCTGAATGTTACTGTGTATGACTTTATGACCGAACTATGCTCTATATTTAACGATCTTTGTTCGGTAAAAGCCACAACACCTGGGAAATTACCAAAATGCATGGTGTTTGGCATTAACTAACTGCTGTACTGGCTTGAATGTCAAGGTCTGATACAAATTAGTACATAAAGTGTGTACTGTACTGTATTTTACACAGAAGAAGCTACAAGCATTAAGTGCCCCTATGTGACTCAATGACCACCCTTCGTTGAATCTCCTGATTATCCTCCGCTTCTTCTCAAGGGTCAGGACATTCCCTGGGCACTTGGTAGGAAGGGGAGTCACACATACATGTGCCAGAACAAGGGCAAGCTACACAGGCCCCTGCAAAAGCTCTGATACAGCAACAAAGGTCACAACCTCCATGATGAACTTAATGCACATCAACACTAGAGGGCTTACTCTCTCTGGCTGAGCCTGAGGTGGAAAAGGCAACAGCCTTGTTTCAGCAGGCACTGTTGGTGATGAGGGTGTTGTAAGGATCAGTGGGCAGTTTGAAAAATTCAGTTACCAAGCACACTGTCAGCTAATGCATTAAAAAATTGATGCTGCTTTCATTCAGCCATTTTTTTGTTTTTTCTGATAAAGATATATGTTGGGTAATGCAGCATTGGATGAAGAGGGATTACTGTACTGTCTTAAGCTGCCACTGACCAATGGAATATAAGCTGCAAAAGAACAAGTTACAGTAGATGAACAATACAAAACCCAATTCATTCTTAATGAAGTTTTTATGAATCTGACACACCACCGAAGTGATACTTTCATCCCTCCACTGACCTCTTGATATGAATGGCTATTCATTAGAGGCATTACAGACACATAAGTATATTACAGTAATTAAGGCTTTTTTATTGGTGTCTACATTACTGTATGTCTTATGCCTAAATAGACACTCGTATCATGCAATACTGTACAGTACTTCATTAAATCAAGGAATTGTGGTGTCTGTGGATGCATCTACAAAATGTTGCTCATGACATAATGTAAAATATTTTGATACAGCAATATTCATCATACATTTGATTTCACACAGAAATTGCTAAAACTAATCTATCAATCGATCTACAGCCAGATACCTTAATCCTGTAAAGGGTGGCCACAAACAAATCGCCTCAATGTAATCCAGTTCCCCGCCATTTCATTGCTCTGCTCCCAGCTCAAACCCCTCTCTCTCATATACCTCTCCACTTCATCCCTCCATCTCATCATTGGCCTCCCCCTCCCTCTACCCCCCTCAACCTCACTCACATACACTCTCCTCTTTAGTCTCTCACTCTCCATCCTCTCCACATAGCTGAACCACCTCAAGGTATTTCTCCCAATGCTTTCTATCACATTCGCATCCACACCACAATGCTCCTTCACTTCCTCATTTGGCAGTATCTCTATCAATGTAACTCCAAATGCTCCTCTCAAACAGCTCATTTCCACTGCTTTCACTCTTGACTTGTGTCCTTTCAACAAGGTCCAAACTTCACTTCCATACGACAGAGTTGGTATCACAATACATACTGTCATGCAGCAATTTTTTTACTTTCATGACCTCCAAACTTCCATCCTTCCTCATCACACACACACACACACACACACACACACACACACACACACAAATAATACCGTAATAAAAATAATAATGATAATAATAATAATAATAGTAAAATTCCAACTCTAACTCTGAGGCTGGGTCAAACTGCTGGAGTGCTCCCTTCTTATGAAAATTTTATCACAGAGATTATCTTTATTATAAATTCATTTATGACATCCAAATTCTGCAGAAATATCACTTATGTTACTAAAGACTGTATAATTCATTCATTCAATCATCATCTAATCCAGCACTGCCCCATGAGGAATGTTGGAACCCAGAGCTACGCAAGTTGGTCCTGACGTTTAAGATGAAAGTAACCAACCTCGTTCATCCCCGAGTGGCATTACTTGAGCAATAAACCCTAACCGTCCCTTGGCTATAAACCTGCACTGGCTCAATCCAACTGGAGCACCTTAATTGCCCCCTAAACTGCCAGGTGCCATAATTTGTAGTAACTCATTTCCTGATGTACAGGAAACCACTTGGCTTGTCACTCAGTGTAGAGTCACCAGTAGACAGAAGGAAGAAGAAAGAATAAAGGAAAAAAAAAACAAGACGAAGGTGGGAAAGAAGGAAAAGAGGAATGTCCGGGCACCCAAGAGCAGCACTACATCGACAGTGGATGGTGGGCGTCCCCACCTACCACAAAAAATTCATTCATGACACCCAAATTCCGCTAAAATAACATATTACTCAACAGCATGAAGTTAGTTTTGTCCTACAGAGGATAATGGGTCAATTTGGACCCAAATGTTGTGTTTGGTTGGGGTGGGTCATATTAGGTTTGGTTACCAGTGCCACATGATTGTTGACGGATTGACTATGGAGCCTAATCAACCAAAAAGTCTAACATGGCGAGTGGTCACCTGCTAAAGTTTGTGTATAAAACTGGTGGTTTTATGGTTATCTTCAAAATTATGCATTTCTGCACCTTTTTAATGTTATCTCAACATTTGGTTACCAGTGCCACATGATTGTTGACGGATTGACTATGGAGCCTAATCAACCAAAAAGTCTAACATGGCGAGTGGTCACCTGCTAAAGTTTGTGTATAAAACTGGTGGTTTTATGGTTATCTTCAAAATTATGCATTTCTGCACCTTTTTAATGTTATCTCAATGATAATTACATTATAGCTTACTAAAAAAAATATACAATTGTAAATTTTATGCATGGGAGCTCTCTGGCAGTTTTGGATATGGAAGATAGAGATTAGCTAAAGCAAAATAAAATCATGTGGTAATCCGGTGCAACTGAAATACCACAATTACATTATGGAACATATAACAAACATTTCCTTTCTACAATAATTACCATGACCAGCAATGAGAATAATTATAAAAGCCAGGGTCAGTCTTAACAATACAATGTACTGGTACTGATCATGGAAATCAAAATTATTTTACAAAATCAATTACATGGGAATGCCTAAAACTGAACCAGCATAACACAAATTGGAAAAGAAATGAATTTTCCTGATGATAATGTATTGGGCAAAATGTGACAATATCATAAAAATTTTTACCCTGTGTTATGGGTCAAAAGCTCTAATATTCCACTTTCTCTACTTCACAGTGCACTGAAAACTATTATTACTCCCCATACTAGGCAGCAAATTAAAGAAAATGAAGACTATAGGAATAAAACAAGGCCAGCTGAGACAGAATGTTGATTTGGCTACACTCCTCACTAGTCAAAACTGCCAAGCATCATATCAGAGCTTTAAAATTACCAGGAAAACATATTCTGATGTTATGAACTTTAATCTGTGATGAGCAGAGCAAAATAGGTGCGAGTAATATCTAGCAAACTTGAGTGCCTGATTATAAATACACTGTCCCAATGATACACAAGAATGCACGACGTTATACGGTACTGTGAAAGCCCCAGAACGATGAGAATAAATACCACCACAGCTTACCCAATGTGAGGGTTATCCGTGCCTCCTGCGATGCTGAAGCCGAGACCCTGGTTGCCTCGCTCCAATGTGATGTCTTCAGTCGCCCACTCATCCTGACCACCATTGACCTGCCGACAATGGGTCGCACATTAGGTCACAGTATAAATATTACCTTAACGAGAAATTTTCTGTTTCTACTTAGGTCATTTGTACTGTTTGAAAAAAAAAAATAAATAAAGGAACCATCAGCAGTATACTGAAAATATGAAATAATAAAAAGAGGACAACATAATGAAAAGAATACGGGAAAAACAAGCGGACGGGGGAACGGGAATTAGAGGAACCCACAAGTTGCCTGATAATAATAATAATAATAATATAAAAATAAAAAAAAATAATAATAACAGACAGTAGTAGCAGAACCTGCAGTAGTAGTAGTAGTAGTAGTAGTAGTAGTAGCAGTTTCTACATTTACGGAAAGTCACAAGTATTAAAAAATGACAAATCTCTGCTCAGGGTTCCTTAAGAATTATAAAATCTTGACCTGTCACTGCACTGCCCATTACCCTATAATAATTACTACACCACCAAGCTACACACGAAGAAAATACGTGTACCAGCCAACCCCACATAACCTCTGGGTTGGATATGGGTAGGCGACAAACCAACGACCCTGATATTTTATTTAACAAAAATTTTCGTTCGTAAAATCAGAGGTCATTTTACCAATTTAAAGAAAACTATCAAATGCAGTAAAAATACAATGCAATTACTGAAGACTAACATGTGCTGTAAACTATATATATATATATATATATATATATATATATATATATATATATATATATATATATATATATATATATATATATATATATATATATATATATATGCGCGGGCCGATTACACTTGGTTCACAGACTACACACATCCAAAGCCACTCCAACACTACAATTACAAGCACTTCTCACCCTACATACAATCTCTACTAGACAGCCTAAGCAACTTTAGAGAAACATTGGCTGTATAGTTCCCACTTCGGTCGGGATAGGCCGGTCCTGCAGTGGACACTCAAACGGCTGATGAGACTATCTATCTATCTATCTATCTATCTATCTATCTATATATATATATCTATATATATATATATATTACATTACTGGGCAAACATCTCCACAAGGTTCGATTGTGAAATGCCTCTCCAAATAAGGTTGTGACGGGTTCTCCAGTAGACTACCAGTAGTACAAAAGGAGTTAACTAAACTCCCCACACTGCGATCAGGGGAGTTCATACACACAACGAACTCCTCGTTCTCTCTGCGGTCAGCCTACCCATCAGCCACAATCACTATCAAGAAACTGCCGATGTTGGAACATATTTAACTGGTGAAGAAGCTGCACGCCTTCCAACAATGCTTTATGACCAAGAACTCATTACGTATCACATTGAACTGTAGGCCTGCTGATACACTGACAACTCAACGATATCAGCCTCACTGATACTTAGATCAATTTTGCTCGGAGGAAGATTTAAATATCCTGCATATACATGCTAAAAGAATTCATTTTTCTGTTGGATGTAATAGGGCTCGAGAACTGACGAATCAACCAGGGTCATGTAATAAATTGTTTTTACAGTTAAACGCATCTTTGAACGAAGTTCGGATTTAAAACAAGTATAAAACAGGACTTCTCTGGTGCATCCCAGAAGTAACATGCATGCTTCCCACATCATTAACTAATACTAACGATAATGTCGTTGCCTCGAATATTTAAACATCAAAAGAATATGCCTGCATGAGTTATTTCTTTTACGAAGACTGTAAACACACCTATGTTCGAGTATTTTAGAATAGCCTTTACTAATAAGCTCCTGTCATTAACACCATTATCAATGCTGCTGTCTTTACACATCGCTACAAATCGCCAAAACATTTATATTCATGTATTCACGATTTTATTTTTTTTACATAAATTACACATTTACGCAGAATATATTATACTGAAGCTCTTAAATAATACTCACGCTCCTCTCATCGATAATATAGGCAATGCTGTCGTTATTCTCATCGTAAACCGTTGTCGCTGGGGTCCGAACAGGGGACAAACGCCGTGATCTCCTTGGTGTTCTTGCTCTCCTGCTTCCCACCTTTTCCTCTTTTTCGCTTGAGTGACTCTTCCTCTTCTCCTTGTCCCTCTTACTGCTCCCTCTGTCTCTATCTCTGTCTTTGTCTCTGTCTCTGTCCTTCACACGCCGACTGTCTTTCGTTCGCCTGAGATCTCCATTTTCTCTTACGCGCCTCGTTTCTGAAGGCTCGATGCCGCGTTTGGAGTACACATATTCTCTCAAATGCTCCTCCTCGTCGGTCTCAAATCGTATCTTTATCCTCTCATCGGGAGGCTCTCTGACATGCACGATCTTCATATCACCAAAATCTTCGTGTCTATACTCGTTCCGGCGATTTACGCTGCTTCTGGCCCTCCGCGGTTCATCCGAGGTTCCCGTTTTCTTCGAGTTCTTCCTCTCCGTTACGTCAGCCAGTGCTCGGCGATTACTGAGATTCTCCAAGTCTTTTTCAAATGAGCTGCTCCGCCTTTGACTGCCCGACATACTGCTCATGGTAGCTGTGGAAGCTTATAAAACTATCTGAAAAGCAATCACGACACCATTACTTGACGTTACTCATACTTTCGCTGACATGAGATGTCGTAGCACCTCTTCCTTAGTTTTTTTTTTTTTTTTCTCATTCTCTTGTAAATCATCCTCCATTTTTAATGCTGACAACCTGCATTTGTTAACGTAGAAGAGGAAGCTGCAATAAAGCGCTAAGAAAGAGCTGTTACGCAATCTACTGACCCGGATACGACCTTTTTTTCTCTTCCCTAATAATCGCAGTTATTCATTCATATCCTAACGCAGTCACATCACTGGCTACAACTTGATTTTGCCAACTGCACTTTCGTTTCCTCCGTTTTGTTTTGTATTTTCTTGGACTTGTTTCCTTTTAATTATTTTTTTATTTTTCTTTGTTTTCCTTCGTTTTTCTCGGACTTCTGTTTCTCAATAATTTTCCTTTAATTTCCTGTTTTTCTCAACTTTTATTTCCTTTTTAAGGCTTCTTTTCCTTTTTTTCTTCATAGACTTTCTTGGACTTCTATTACCTCATGACGCCTTAGTTTTCCTCATAGATATTTGGACTTTCCTCTGTTAAGACCCTTTTATTGGCTAGTTTCCCTAGAAACTTCTTCACTGCCTCATTAAAGTTTTATCATTTCTCGAATCAAAGGACGAAATAGTGGTGATAAGGACGGTCTTAAAATCGAGAAAAAAAATGTTAAAATTTATTCACTGGTAAATTTTCTTAATTTTTTTTCATTATGTGCTTTACATTATTATTACCACATTCTGTAACAAAGAACGAAATGACAATGGTGACGGTGGTTAAAAAAAAAAAAAATGCCGGTTTTACCTATTCTCCGGCAACATTCATTACGTAAGATAATTCGCACCGAAAACTGAGAGAGAGAGAGTCCAAGTCACCATACTCTACCTTCCAAGTCACCATACCTTACCTTACATCATACGTCCGTTTTTTATTTCAAGCTATAACAACTCCAAAACCACATAACCAAATTCAAACATTCAAGCCACACTCAAGCTTGCAGGATCGGAAAATCGACCAAATAAACCCCAAAATAGACCAAGAAAAGGTAAAGCTTCCAAGAATAGACCAGGAGAGCGTGGAGGAAGGTGGGAAGGAGAGACGGGAAGAGGGAGGAAAGGAGAGGGGGAAGAGGGAGGAGGAAATGTAGGACGGTGAGAGGGGAGGCAGGGGTGGAGCCGAGATATTGGCGAAAGTATTATGTCTCCAACTCGTGCGGGCCGAAATGTGTCTGGGAGCCGGTATTGCAGAGGGAAAGTAAACATTTGGAGATTTTTGTGTTTATCGACTGCTGTTTGGGTTCACTTATCGTATCTGAGTATTTCATCACTGCTTCTGCCACACGGTTTTATCCACCTCTGAAAATGGAGCCTATGAGAGAGAGAGAGAGAGAGAGAGTGTGTGTGTGTGTGTGTGTGTGTGTGTGTGTGTGTGTGTGTGTGTGTGTGTGTGTGTGTGTGTGTGTGTGTGTGTGTGAGAGAGAGAGAGAGAGAGAGAGAGAGAGAGAGAGAGAGAGAGAGAGAGAGAGAGAGGTTGTGGGAGAGTGATAAAAGATAATTCCTGTGAGCTTTATCTCCTAATCACGTCATTAACTAGACATTTCACTTATCACCCTGTTCATGATATCGGCTAGCCGCTAGCACATCATCATCATCATCATCATCATCATGACTCCACGTGCCTCTCACCCAACTGACGTCACTAGATATCAGAATAAAATAATAATAATAATAATAATAATAATAATAATAACAACAACAACAACACTATAATCATCATCATTATCATCATAACCCAATCTACCACCAATACCACTTGCCTCATAACGAAAAACAATTAGGTGTCGTTACTGAGAATTAAATGTCAACAATAAATATCTACCACTAACTGAGAATACTTTTTTTTAATCAAGCCAGCAGACAGACCCGACCAGGCGAACAAACAGGCAGGCAGACAGAGGCAGACAGGAAGACAGACAGAGACAAGCGGAAACAGAAAGACGCGGAAACAGAAACAGACACAAACAAAGGGAAATACAAAGACACAGACTGATGATAAGGCAGACACACCCAGACAGGCAACTCAATACAATCATGAAAATAACAATAATCCCTACTTACAGCTTCACAACATCTCTTAATAATTAGAGAGAGAGAGAGAGAGAGAGAGAGAGAGAGAGAATCTACATTCTTATCTCTCGTCAAAAAATAATTCAGTCACACCAATTTCACAACATGACTCAAAGCTGATTTACTTGTTTTTCTTTAATACCCACGACATTTCAAAATCATTTCATTAACTCGTCGCACCTCTCTCTCTCTCTCTCTCTCTCTCTCTCTCTCTCTGTCTACCTCATTTTCTCTACCTATATCATTGTCTGTCAACCTCAAATTCTCTAACTAGGTATCTATCTAATTTATTGACCTATTTATCTATCCATATTTCTCCAGTTACGCCGTGAAACCAGGTAAACACCCTTCTACACTTCGGTGCTATTGTGTCGATGGTAAATAGTAAATACACTCAACATACACCCCAAGCCTCGACACAACATACACCCTCCAGCCCCGACACAATATACACCCTCCAGCCCGACACAATATACACCCCAGAACCTCGACTTTTATAATCACTCCGCAGTGGATGGAGGTTTTAATGAAGGCAATCTAAACCTAGGCATTTCAAAACGTCTGTCCAAAGAAAAATAATAATAATAATAATAATAATCGACTGAATGGGACGCGATAATTAAAGATGTCATCGAACTGCAGGTTATAAAAAAAAAAAAAATGAAAAGTACTAAAAATGGAAGACCATAAGGATTTTCGCTAAAGTTACGCTGCAAACGAGATTTCCCTAGACTGGTCCACCTTGAGTGTCGAATATCCTTTGGCGTGACTGACCGACTGGGCCTTTCCTAGAAAAGCTCCCTCATCTAATAATAATAATAATAATAATAATAAACAGTGTGAGCGGTCAGTAACAACTCAATCCACGTCACAAATCACCAGGGTTTCATTGAGAGGATCGGGAGAGCGGATCTGGAGAGAGGATCAGAAGGATCGGGTGAGAGGATCGGGGGAGAGGATCGGGGGAGAGGATCGGGGAGACGATGGGGGAGAGGATCGGGCACTTTTACCCCTGACGAGGCCATTCTGCTGGTGCTGTTATTAAGAGGAGTGTGGGGTGTTTACGAAAGTCGGGGCTTGGCGGGGCTTGTATTGTTTATCTATATCGGCACAATGGCGTCGAAGGGTGGAACGGTGTTTACATGTTCACGGCGTAACGAGAGGGATAAATATAGAGACTGAGGCAGACAGACGGATAGACAGACATACACAGATAGATACAGACATATACGGATGAATAAATATCTACAAATGCACAGATATATATATATATATATATATATATATATATATATATATATAGACGTAGATTATGAGAGAGAGAGAGAGAGAGAGAGAGAGAGAGAGAGAGAGAGAGAGAGAGAGAGAGAGAGAGAGAGAGAGACTGGAAATTTGAGTCTGTGAGAGCAATAAAATCCACACCCATCACCCCAGCCAACCACAATCATGCAAGTGATATTATGAGCTTATTGATTTCATGCACCTCCAGCCTCCAATTTGAGCGCAGAAACATTACACCGATATTACGTCTCACCACTCAATATTATTACAGTGTTCACGTACCGCTGCTTATACTTTCGTTTCATTTTATGACTTCCAAAATCCATATATTTCACATTTCCACTTCGGTCTTTTTTTTCGGTTTTCTTTTCCTGTTTTTATTTATTTATTTTTTTTCACTCCGTACCCATGTCTCGTTCTTGGTCAGTCTCTTCTTCCTCTAACTATTCTACTCACCCTCCTTTCATATCCTCCTACTTCCCTACATGTTCATGACCCCTCTCTTCTTCCACCCACTCTGACTCCCACACCCTCTATCATATACTCCCTTCATATCCACTTCTCTGTCTTCTCTTCCTCCTCCTCCTCCTCCTCTTCCATTTCCTCCTCTTTCATTTACTCCACCCTCAACACCCTCCCTCATATATTGCACCCTACTTCCTTCACAAATCTCTCTCTCTCTCTCTCTCTCTCTCTCTCTCTCTCTCTCTCTCTCTCTCTCTCTCTTTTCCTTCTTCTTCTTTTTCTTCCTCCTCCTCCTCCAACAATCACTCACCTAACCCCCCTTCTCCACATCCCCCACCTCCTCCTCGGCATCCCTCTTCCTCCCCTGCCAGTCCTCCTAGATATAAAAAAGAGCAGAATATTGACAGCCCTTTGATATTCAGAAATCGATTCCTAAAGAGGCCAGTCGTGTCCACATGAATAAACTACTGCACTATGACGATGTACAATTTTTATTTATCAGTTTATTCATCTATCTATCTACCTCCGCCAATGACGCTGGAGAAAGTTATGTATTCACCTATGTTTGTCTGTCTGTTTTTGTCTGTCTGTCTGTTTGTCCAGACGATATCTCCAAAAGTTCCCAATGAATGTCAATGAAATTTCGTGGAAGGGTGGGCCACGGGTCAAGAAAGAATTGATTAAATTTTGGGGCGGATCCGGAACCGGCAATGGTGTTGGCGGAAGTATGCGCTCTGAGTGCTTTCTAGTTTTTCTGGTTATCTATATTTTTCAGCTTTTATTCAGCTTATGAGAGACTTCTCAAACTGAAGGGGTTAGATAAGGCCTTCACTAAGCTTTTCACTCTAACGTATCTTCCTCTAAATGAATAAAATCGTCAGGAGGAAGCAAGAATAAGCCTAAGAAAGACGTCCTCAGCGTGAAGGGGTTGTAAATACATACGTTTAACTACCGGTAAATACGTAAATGTGTAAATACTGTATAAGACATCATGTGAACTACTGATAATGGCGAGAGAGAACTGATATTGAATACAGATTACAGACACAATCTACTGATGTAAGTTATCGAGTTCTGATTAGCATGTATTGCCTTAAGTACCGCTAGTCAAAAAAGTTAGCCATATATTTCACCTCTTCCAATTATCACTTTCCTCTGCTAGATAATATTCCTAAGCTGAGAGAGGCTTAGTATGATTCTCTACATTAATAATTCACCTCTTCTGTTTCTCACTTTCCTCTGTTAGATAATACTACGCTGAGAGAGGCTCGGTATGTTTCACTGCCTTAATATTTCACTTCTTCTACTCCCTTTCCTCTGCTGACTAACATTTTGAGGCTTGTGTGAGGTTTGGTATGTTTCCCTGCCCATATATACACGATTCTCCTTGTTATGCGTAAGGAAGGAAAGTACATAGCATCTCCTAAATGTGATATAGACGAAGAGGGGTATGAGAGAAACATTTGCCCAAACTGTGCATACTATGGTAAGATATTTAAGTTACTATCGACTGTTAATACTGTTACTTCTAAATGTTACTACTGAATGTGGTGTGGTAGACAGACATGACTCGGTACAAAGGTCAAAGGTGATAAAGCCTACACACTCACTGGACTATCGTATTTCACACGGCACAGACTACAAAGTTACAGGCTACCGTATAACTTGCATATATAATTTCACACAATACGTATTACAAGGACTATAAAGAGCACGTGTGTGTGTGTGTGTGTGTGTGTGTGTGTGTGTGTGTGTGTGTGTGTGTGTGTGTGTGTGTGTGTGTGTGTGTGTGTGTGTGTGTGTGTGTGTGCATTCGTTCGTTCAAGAGCCGGGGTTAGAAATGCAGACACTTCATTTCCATTTGCGCGCTCACATTTCCATTTGCGCGCCCACACTTCCATTTGCGCGCTCATTAACTGCACTCATACAGCTCCGTTCCCAGGGTCTCGTAATGAAGTGAAACCCTCTATCACCAGACAATTGCAGCACCACTCCCAAAATTGCCTCATAGTTAAGCGAAATTCTACACACAGCAAAGCTTTCCCACAAAACAAGGATAGTATGAGATTAACTGACATTACGTAGACTCCAAAGATATTCCACAACAAAGAATATTAGCAGTTTAAAGTTCGTATTCTCTTTGGTTAAGGAAGCTCCCTAACACCTCTTCCTTAGCGATTTATTTTTGGATAAGGCTGGTTTACATCCTTGTGTACGTCATTTATGCAGAGTATGGCAGTAATGGAAGGATTTATGGAACACAGAAAGGACAGTCAGGTAAAATGATCAAAATAAATCGCTTAGGAAAGATGTTAGGGAACGAGAATACGGGTCTATGTGATATTCTAGACAACCAAAAGATATTTCGTAAAACAAGAATATTAGCAGTTTAAGTGAAATTCTAGATAATCGTTTCTCTCTCACTCTCTCTCTCTCTCTCTCTCTCTCTGCAACCCCCAGCCTATCATTGGCAAATAACTTTTCAGGTAAATATCAGATAATCTACATACCTGGTAATATCACTTTTACATGGCTTTTCACACGTCCAAAAATACCCAGTATTACTTCTCCCCCACCTCTCTCTCTCTCTCTCTCTCTCTCTCTCTCTCTCATTATTTCCAAAGTGCCGTTCTCCATTTAATTTTCAGCACCATTAATCAGAAGCCCTATATATTTATAATTAAATTGTTGGCTATTGTGCAGGTAATTGAGTGAGTGAGAGAGAGAGAGAGAGACATCTATCTATCTACCCGTTTATCTATTCAGAGTTTGACAGCCCCTCGCACAGAAGGGCTATATCTAACCCCTACAGTTAGAAGTCTGTCTTATGATTAATTTAATAATCTGGAGATAAAAATAAAACAGTCATCTCAAGGAAGGTGTTAAGAATGAGAAGAAAAATTACGTAGGCCAAAAATATTTTTAATGGAAACATTCTATCTTTAATGCAATAAAACCCACGAATAATAATAATAATAAAATAATAATAATGCCACTTTATATGGGGAAGGTATAATTTCGGAGATGAAGACTGAGGACGAGATTTAAATAAGATAAGGCTAATTATCCAATAAGGGCGAGTGGAGAAGGCCGGGATGAGCCTTTGTCTTGGCGTGGTCTAATTATGAATGATGATAATTGTGAGAAGATGGAGGAGAAAAATGACTCTCTCTCTCTCTCTCTCTCTCTCTCTCTTTCTTTCTCTCTCCACCATTCTCTTTTCTACAGCTCTTTTCTTCCCCTCTTTTTGCAGCCAAATGTTCTTCCACCACGCAACCTGCAACCTTCCTTGCCACCATTGCCATTGCCCCCAACCCCCAACTCTCTCTCTCTCTCTCTCTCTCTCTCTCTCTCTCTCTCTCTCTCTCTCTCTCTCTCCCAGAAGTCCACACTGTATTCTGAATTCTTAATTCTTCTCTCCCACGTGATCATCCCTCTAATTGCTCCCAACGGCAATTAGTGGACTAATGACAAGGCAGCCAAGGTAATTACTGAAGAGAAGTTACCACCTAAATGCAGAAAATAAGTTCTAGGAAAAAATAAACAATAGTTCTTCCGAAAAACACTGCATAAGAACTAAGAAAAATGTAAGAAAAAAAACTGCTCCCCATCAGCTAATAATAATAATAATAATAATAATGAAAACTAACTACAATAACAATCACTACTACTACTACTACTCATCATCATCATCATCATCATCATCATCATCATCATCATCATCATCCCTGCGAAGAAACAGAAGAAACAAGACACGTAAAAAAAACAGGAAATACAAGCACCACCCAAATATGAAAAAGTTTCCCCAAAAAAAGAAAAAAAATCCAAGAAAAGCGAAATTAAAAGTTAATCCAAAAAACCACAAGCTAATTAACTCGTGAGAATAATCGTGAAACTGAAAGAAAGGGGAGGGTTAAGGTAAATGACTCCCCCTTCAATAGAGTCCCTCCCTTCGGCAATTAGAGGCTTAATGACCTGGTAGTTAGGTGGGGGAGTCTCTCTCTCTCTCTCTCTCTCTCTCTCTCTCTCTCTCTCTCACACACATTTCCTCCTCTCTCTCACACCATTTCCTCCTTACACACTTTTTCCTCTCCATTTCCTCCTCCCCATTTATCACCCTCTCTCTCTCTCTCTCTCTCTCTCTCTCTCTCTCTCTCTCTCTCTCTCTCTCTCTCTCTCTCTCTCAACTTTCAATTCGCTCCCTAATTACGTACAAACTTTCTGATATTTTTGCTTTTTCGAACTCTCACATTTCCCTTTCCCAAAACTCTCTCTCTCTCTCTCTCTCTCTCTCTCTCTCTCTCTGTTGCTTATATTCCTTTCATATCATTCCACCACCACCTCCTCCTCCTCCTCCTCTTACCCATCTTCCTCTTTAATCTACACTCCTTCTCTTCTTCTTACCGCCATCCTCCCCAACAACTAGACCTTCCTGCCCACCATCTTCCTCTTCCTTCGCTTCCTACTCCTCCCTCCTCGTCCTTGCCATTTAATTCTCATTTCGGGTCAACCCTGGGATTATATTTTTGCAAACATCAGATGGTTTTACTTAATTAAGGGCGAGTTATAAGCGCGCGAAGTAACATGTTTCTTTTTCTTCCTCTGTTCCTTCTCTCCTCTCTTCCTCTCCAGTTTCTTACAGCAACCTAAGTCTCTGGTCAGCCTCCCTCCTTCTGGTGCTCCTCGTCCTCTCTATTTCCGTCTTTCTCTTTCAAAATAGTCTTCTTCTTTTTTTCTACTGCCAGACAACTTTATTCAGCTCCAGAAAAAAAAAAAAAAATTCTCCATATCTACTTTGTCTCCCCATTTCTGTCTCCCCATTTGGTCTTCACCATATTTTCTCTCTAATTTTTGTCTCATTTTTCTGACTCCCATTTTTCTGTATCTCTATTTTCTTTCTCTCTGACATTTCAACTTTTTTTTTCTTTCCTGAACTCTCACATTTCCCCTTTCCTGAACTCTCTCTCTCTCTCTCTCTCTCTCTCTCTCCTTACCTTTCCACCTCTACTACCTGTCACTTTACCCTATTGCTGTCCACTTCACACCGTGCTCATAATCCTCCACTTCTTCCTCTTCCTCCCCACTTCACCCCTCCTCTCTTCCCATGCCTCCTTCATGCCCACTTCTCCCTCTCTCTCCCCTCTTTTCCTTCCTCCTCGCTTCTAACCCCTTTTCCTCCCCAGCCACCTCCTTTTCACTCTCCCCAACGCCTTCCTAATCCTCCCCATCTCCCCCTTTTACTGTCTCCCCGCTTCCCCAGAGATGTGGCATTTGGCTCTCCGCAGCAGCAACTTCCGCCAAGATAGATAGAGATAGATAGAGAGAGTCGTCATACTGTCATTCTCCCTCCCCTCACTTCCAAACCCTCACCCCTCCGTCCCCTCACTTCTAAACCCTCACCCTTCCCTCTCCTTGCTTCCCAGCCCTCACCCCTCCCTCCCCTCACTTCCCAACCCCCACCCCCCTCCCCTCACTCCCCCAAGCCTCACCCCCTCCCCTCACTTCCCAACCCTCCTCTCGCTTCCCAACCCTCATCCCCCCTCCCCTCACTTCCCAACCCTCACCCCCCTCCCCTCACTTCCCAACCCTCCCCTCGCTTCCCAACCCTCACCCTTCCCTCCCCACACTTCCCAAACCTTCCCCCAATCACTTACACTCGCCTCTCCCTCCTCACACCACTCGTTTACTCCATTTTCTACACGGATCATGCCAGACAACAGAACGGAATTTTGAGAATTATGTGAGACTACAAAACCAGCAAATCTTCCGCAAACCCTCTCAGTTCGATGGCATTTTTAATTTTTATTATTATTTTTTTTTTTACTCTTGCTATCTACAATCGATTTTTTTTTTTTCGAGACTCGTTCGCACTGGAGGGGTTAAGTATTGTATAGTTTTTTTTTTTCAACCCCTTCATTACCAGAGATCTTCCATAAACAAAGAAGAATAGTCTGTAGAAACCAAGAAAATAGTAAGAAACGCGTCATCAGAGTGAAAGGATTGAGAAAGAGTGAAAGAAATGAGAGAGTCGCCACGCAGTCAGCCCTCAACACTACCGTAATTACTGATGCACACACACCTTCCCTCTCCTCACCCCTCACCCCAGTTGCTTGCATCAGTTCACTCCGTTTAATTTTTTCCCATATACTCACTCTTCACCCCGCACACCTTATCCCGTCATTCACCACACACCCCTTTCCCCAGTTCTCTACTACCGTCATTCCTCACCCCTCTCACCCCTCACCCCTCTCGCTCACACCACGCTGAACACGGGCCATAAAAGGTGGTATTCTGGTATGGGTGTGAGATGGAATATTCTACTGTAGACGACAGAGAGAGAGAGAGTGGTATGGGTGTGAGATGGAATATTCTACTGTAGACGTGTGTGTGTGTGTGTGTGTGTGTGTGTGTGTGTGTGTGTGTGTGTGTGTGTGTGTGTGTGTGTGTGTGTGTGTGTGTGTGTGTGTGTGTGTGTGTGTGTGTGTGTGTGTGTGTGTGTGTGTGTGTGTGTGTGTGTGTGTGTGTGTGTGTGTCCATCCACAATTAAACCACACTCTTCTCATCCCCTCACCCCAGTCACTTACATACCCCTTACTTTGTTCCCCTCTTTCATCATCTCCCTCCTCTCGCTCCCCTCACTTCTGCTCCCCTCTTCCCTCATCTCCCTCTCCTTTCCCCCTCACTTCTCACCCCAGTTAACACCCTATCCTATAAGGTTCACAGCGGCTAATATTCAGGTAAGGGAGTGAGATAGAATATTATACAGCGGATGTGGGAGATGATGGAATATTCGACAAGGGAAGGGGTAATAGGGGAAAATTCTCGCAAACAGTAAGGAAAAGTCCCTATGCACATCTCTTCACATTTCCACAAAATCTAAAGCACATTCCCCCCTCTTCATCCCGTCCTCTAAAACCCTCACCCCTCACCCCACACTCTCACTCCACAACCCTCTCTCTTCACCCCACACCTCTTCTCTCTTCACCCAACACTAACACCCCCACTCCTAATCCCACACCTCTCCCTCTTCACCTACACCCTCACCCCTCACTCCTAACTCTTCACCTTGCTCTCTCACACCCTCACCCCTCACCCCAGACGCTTACACCACAGTTCAACACGGGTCACACCGGCCAATATTCTGCCCAGGCGATGGAATATTCTGTTGCGGGACGTGCGCTGCGGAATATTGCACTGTGAGAAAGTGAGATAAAGAAATTGGATGCGGACGTGTGGAAAAGAATATTCTAGTGTGGAAAGAGTTTTGCATGATGATGATGATGATGATGATGATGATGATGACGAATAGAAAGTTGTGGTTGCATAAAATTTGATGAGTCTTAGTTATGAGGTAGGGATTAGTCTCCTTGGTTACTAGTCAAATCGACCCTCCAATCCGACTACACTAATACTGGTGAGGTTTGCTTTATACTGTAACGTGTGTGTGTGTGTGTGTGTGTGTGTGTGTGTGTGTGTGTGTGTGTGTGTGTGTGTGTGTGTGTGTGTGTGTGTGTGTGTGTGTGTGTGTGTGTGTGTGTGTGTGTGTGTGTGTGTGTGTGTGACTTGCCCAGGTCACACCGGCAATTATTGATGCACCTCCACCTATCCTCCACTTCCGCCTCCCTACCATCTTCGACCTTGACTTCCATCTCTCCTCCACCACTACCTCCATCTCCCACCTCCCAAACATTTCCACTTCGTTCTCGACTTCCATCTCCACCTCACCTCCAACCGCATATCTACCTCCAGCTCTCCACTTCCATTCCACCTCACCCCTACCTCCACCTCACCTCTCCTCCACCTTGCCTAGTCTCACCCTCCACCCGCCGATAACTTCCAATAACCCGTTCACGGAGGGTGTCATTTTCGTGTTATTTTTGCTAACTCCACCCTAATTTATTCACCAAAGTCACGTACTTAAGGGGTAATAATGGATGAGTTTACCCCTTACAGTTTGGAATGTCTCTCATTCTGAATAAAATCGCTTAAGGGCAGCAAGAATAAAATGTTAAAAATAAGTAATCGGATGTAATGAGTATGATCAATCTCTCTCTCTCTCTCTCTCATGCACAAATCCTAGTTACGACGGGGAGCTATATAGTAGTAAATTTCCAAATCCCAGTCCTCGCCCTGGGGAATTTTGACGTCACATATTATCCCAGAGGAAGAAGGGGGGACGACATTACTTACGACGTACACTCGGGGGATAAAAATTCTCAGATTAATTCGCCTCTTTTGCTTCTAAACTTCCTCTCTTGGCTGTTATTCCTGTACAATCGGAAACAAAAATTCGCCTATTACTTCTCACTTTCCTCTGTTGGCTATTATTCCCGTACATTCTGCCGCAAAAGATAGTCTACTATTTTCATCTCTTTCACTTGTCATTTTCCTCTGTTGGCTATTATTCCTGCATAATTGGAGGCAAATATTAGCCTATTATTTTACTCTTGTATTTCTCACTTTCCTCTGCTGTCTAATCCCAAGAGGGGACTGGTCTGTTTCTCTGCCTAATATTTAACCTCTTCTACTTTTCACATTCCTTTGCTGGCTAAGATACAAGCTATTTTATACACACCTTAACCCCTTGACTTTGATTTTTTTTTTCTAATGCCTTCCGACAATTCTACTCGGCTCAAAGAGTGACTTTTCTAACTGGAGAGGTCAAATAAAATCCCCATCAACTTTTTTCAGTACGAGAGGCCTTTCCTACGCTGAAGAAAATCTAATACACTTAAAAAGAAAGGGAAAATGTGAAAAAAAAATCACAGTATTATATAATCAAACTTATACACCAACACAAAATCATCCACTGATAATAATACAAACGTTTCATATCAAGTCCTTCATCTTCCTAAAGCACCATAACCTTGAAATAGAAACCATTCTGTTCATACCACGAACGTTTAATGAAAGCTATCCAGCTAATACGTTTGACACAATATCTTGTTAATACTACAAACGTTTGACACAATACCCTGTTAATACTACAAACGTTTGACACAGTACCCTGTTAATAGCCTACTACAAACGTTTGGCATCGAAACCGCCCTCCTACGAAT
Organism: Coenobita brevimanus; assembly: GCF_032717465.1. Taxonomy (NCBI): domain Eukaryota; kingdom Metazoa; phylum Arthropoda; class Malacostraca; order Decapoda; family Coenobitidae; genus Coenobita; species Coenobita brevimanus. The sequence goes on from NC_137048.1 coordinate 31,053,676, forward strand.
AAAAACGTTTGACAGACCACCTCCCCATACCACAAACGTTTACATTCAACGTGGATATTTTTTTTTTTTCATTTTCTTCTTGCTACCTCCAGGTGTGTGTGTGTGTGTGTGTGTGTGTGTGTGTGTGTGTGTGTGTGTGTGTGTGTGTGTGTGTGTGTGTGTGTGTGTGTGTGTGTGTAATAAAAATCGTCTGAAGGTAGCAAGAGTTAAAAAAATAAATCCAATTATGTATTTTTTCAGTTAATTCTTGATATCTTCAGACGATTTTATGAAGTTTAGAGGAAGGTCTCATTTAAGAAAGAGGCTAGCTCCCCTCCTTCGAATTTTCTTGCCTAAGATAGATAAAGTAAAAATAAAGTAAAACAGGTTGAATAAAGTAGAAAATTAGGTGAAAAAGGTAATACAATGAATAAAGTAAAAAAAAGGGTAAAAAAAATGGTAATATGTCGAATAAAAAAGTAAAATAGTAATATGCTGAAAAAGTAAAAATAAAAGAAAAATAGGCAATATCTTGAATAAAGCAAAAAAGCAAAGTAAATAATTGACGTGTTAAATAAAGTAATAAAATAATGTAAAAAAATAGGCAATATGATGAAAGTGAAAAAATTAAAAAATGGGTAATATATTGCAAAAAGTTAAATAAGTAAAAGAATAGGTAAAACAATACGCTGAGAAGCAAATAAGGTAAAACAGGAAATATGCCGAATAAAATAAAAAAGATAAATAGGTACCATGTTAAAGTTTAAAATAAATAAAAAGAAATAGGTTATAGTGTCAAATTCGTTAATATCCCACCCATTCTGTTAATATCACTAAAGGGTCATTGGGTTAATACTCTCCAATATACATTAAGTCCGAAATTGCACCAACAAAGCCATAAATACAGGCTTTATTGTTGACTAAAAGCTTTGACCGTAAAAATTAGCGGCGCAATACTCTCTCTCTCTCTCTCTCTCTCTCTCTCTCTCTCTCTCTCTCTCTCTCTCTCTCTCTCGTGTGTGGGGGACAGTCTTCTAATGCTCACTTGTAAAAAAAAAAATGAACACAAATAAAACCAGTCAACAAACCACTTTAAAACAATTTGACAAAACTACTGTTCGTTGCAACAAATTTCGTCAAAACTTTAATACTGCCTCTCTCTCTCTCTCTCTCTCTCTCTCTCTCTCTCTCTCTCTCTCTCCATATTTTGCCTTCATCTGCTAATTATAAAACTTGCAATTTGCATATTAATGAGGTTCACCTAATGACAGTCCTCGCAGATGATACACTGCAACACGATTTTAAAAATATTCATGCTTTGGATTTATCTATATATTTTTTCTTTTCCAATTTTCTTATTAATTATCTATCTATCTATATATCTATCTATCTATCTATCTATCTATATATATATATATATATATTTTTTTTTTTTTTCATATTCACCTTAGTTGTGTTTTTTCTCATTCTCTTGTTAATCATTTTTCCAACTTACCAATTTCCTTTTTCCGTATTACCGTCTTTATCTTTTTTTCCATTCTCCTACCAATTTACCTATCTATCTATCTATCTATCTATAATTTTTTGCATTCTAAATCAGTTACAAAAGAAAAAAATGAAGTTATGACCATGAGAGTAGATAAATCTTTCTTTTCTCTCATTTTCTTTCTTTCTTTTTTTTACATTTATTTTTTCCCATTCATTTGTAGATAATCTTTTCCTAACTTTTTCTCTCATTCTCCTGCTAATTATTTTTTTCTCACTTCTCTCTCTCATTCTCTTCTAATTATCTTTCTGTTTTTCTCTCATTCTCTTGTTAATTCTTTTTCTTACTCTCATCTTTCTTTCTTTCTCCTATTCTCACACAAATTATATTTTTCTTTCTCTTATCTAACTTCCTCTTTCTCACTCTCTTGCTACCATTTTTTTCCTTCTCTTCACAGCCACTTCCACACATATTTCCTTCTTCTTCTGCTTATTATTATTATTATTATTATTAATTATTATTATTATTATTATTCCTTTACCCTCAAATTTTTTTTCTCTCTCCCTTCTGTTCTACTTCTCTCACTTCACTTCCACTCTTTCCTCTCACCTTCATTCCATTATTCTTTCCTCTTCCTTGCTCCCTTTCTCTTGTCCCTTCTTTCTTAGTACCTCTCTCTCTCTCTCTCTCTCTCTCTCTCCTTTTAACCTTGCCTTCCTCCTTTCTTCTTCCCTCTCCTCCTCCTCCTCCTCTCCCCTCCACCCCCCCCCACCGCCCAAGCTATTTCCTCCCTCACCAAATTACATGCTTCTTGCCTCCCCCTCTACCCCCTCCCTTCTCCTCCCCCCTTTCTCCTTTCCTTTTTCGTTTCATTCGATTTTCTCTTCCCTCCTTCGTTCTTCCCTTCTCTCTCCCATTTCCTCATTCTCTCTCCCTCCCTCCTCCTTACCCTTTCCCTCTTTCGTTCCCTCTCCCTCCTTTCCTCTTCTTCTTCCTCTTCCTTTCCCCTCCCCTCTATTCCCCTTCCCTCCATTCTCTCTACATCCTTGACCTCTCTTTTCCCCCTCCCTCTCCTTGCCTTTTTGTACTCTCTCCCTCTCTCTCCCCCTCTCCCTCCCCTCCCTCTTTCCTTCCCTCTCCCCTCTCCTCTTCCTCCTCCTCCCCTCGCCTAGCTAATCACCTCCGGGCAAAAATACAATTAATTCTCCTTCCCCCACCTCACCCCCTCCTCATTCCACTTCTTTTTATACAGACTTCTTCATCCACTCTCCTCCTCCTCCTCCTCATTCTTTGTCTCCCCCGTCTATTTTTTTTTTTTTTTTGTCCTTCCTTCCCTTCTTCCTCCTCCACCCATCTCCTTTCCTTTCTATTCCTCTCCTCTCCTTCTCCTCCTCCTCCTCCTTGCCTTGCTTCTCTCCTGAGTTCATTTTAATTTATTCTTGAAAAACTGGGAAAGTGTTTTTTTTCTATATTCCTCATGGGTTTTAACGAAGGCGATTTTAGTATTCAAAACCTAAAATTATCGGACACTGATTTACTGTACACACACACACACACACACACACACACACACACACACACACACACACACACACACACACACACACACATACTATTGTCTTGGGCTGTCCTTCTCCCTTATATAGTTTAGGGGTGAGGGAGGGGAGGGGTGAGGGCTTGCTGGGGGGTGATGAGGAAGGGGCAGGGGAAGGGGCGAGGGATAAAGAAAGGGGATCATCACTACCATCATCTTCACCGTCAATATCATCATCATCATCATCATCATCATCATCATCACCATCACCAGCCATCACCATCACCCCTACCATACCATCATCATCATAAAATAAGCATCAACAAACACCATCAACATCGACATTATCGAAACCATCACCAATATGAGCTTCACCACTGTAATCACGTTCGCCATCATCATCGCCATCCTCCTCCTCCTCCTCCTCCTCTTCCTCCTCCTCATCATCATCATTATCAAAAATTAAATATGAGGCGGGTAGGGTCCACAAACAAGAAAAATGTCAAAACTAATTCTGCAGGAAAACTTTGATCAAGGCGTCCAGTCATGTGGGCCACGTCTTCCTTCACTCATCAATCAAGCCTTGGAAAATCATGGAACTGGATATGACACATCTTCAATCATACGGCAATTTTTTTTTACGTCTTATTGCCATTGATATTATTTTTTTTTTTATCAACTATTGGTATAACTTGGCGATTTTATTCAACTCAATAAATCTCTCTTAATGAATATGTGAATAAAGGCTAGAGCTAATTCATCAAGTTCAAGATATCCCCTAAGCTAAAATCGTCTGGAGAGAGAGAGAGAGAGAGAGAGAGAGAGAGAGAGGGGGGGGGGGACGAGCCACGCCAAAAATAAGAAACGAAAAACAGAAACAAGAAGAGAAAGAAGGTGGGGGTAAGACGGGAGAATAAGAAATACGAGTGACAGCCGGACAAAGAGAGAGAGAGAGAGAGAGAGAGAGAGGACAAAGAACAAAATAAAAAGGAAAAAGTGAAAATCTGACCGACAAGGGACAGGAAACGATGTAAAATGCGTCAAGACATATGAAGACATTGAAAAAAGGAGAGAAAATATGAGAAAGAAAAGAAAATTAACACTGGGAGGAAAAAACATGATGCGAAATACACAACAGAAAAGAAGACAACTGAAAACTGATACCGTAAGAAAAATGAAATACATAAGGGAAGAGAAAAAGGATCACAGGAGAGAAAATACAGAAACCAAGAAAAAAAAAAAAGAGATAAATGGGATAGACAAAGCGATAGATAAATATACAGAGAAAGGCATACAGGTAGAGAGAGATTGACACACACACACACACACACACACACACACACACACACACACACACACACACAGAGTCAATATCGTGACATCACTATTAGGAGATGATAAGGTGTCTAGAATAGGCTGTTATCATCTTGTCGCTTTATCAGCAGGTGTGTGTGTGTGTGTGTGTGTGTGTGTGTGTGTGTGTGTGTGTGTGTGTGTGTGTGTGTGTGTGTGTGTGTGTGTGTGTGGATACATGCATACAAACAACATTCACATAACTATAGTTCCACTGCTGGTGCGTATCTTCTCAACGGTCGGAGAGTGACAGCCAGAATTAACGCTTTCCCATGCTGGCGAAGTTCGAATGGGATAGGGATCTAAGTATTGAGTGAAAATCGAAGTAATTATTATTATATTTTTCTTGTTATGCCTGTGTGTGTTGGAAGCTGTGCAGGTCATAGACCGGACTGATAAGGTAGACGGGATACGAAATTATGGATGCTTATGAAGGACATGTTACCAGCACTCACTTAAATGTACACCACTGTTCGGAACTGACCCCTTGATTTGAAGCACACGTATCGCGATTCAAGCACACTAACTACCGGACCATTGTGAGTCATATTAAACGAGAAAAGAAAAAAAGGATGTATAGATTGATAAATTTAAAAACAGATATGGTTCAGAGGGATGGCAATGCATTTCCCTCTGTTTCAGTGGCCATTTAAAGGAAACAACTCCACCAAGACAGGGACAAAAACATACAACAAAAGCGAAAAAAAACAGCCCTCTTCTTCAACATCTTCCCACCAAATCCATTAACTCCTTCTGCCCGAGGATGTAGTTTGATTTTATTCCAGCTATCCAGCACATTATTATTATTATTATTATTATTATTATTATTATTATTATTACCATTATTATTTTTATAATCATCATAATCATCTTTACCATTATTCATTATTATTATTATTATTATTATTATTATTACATCCAAACGTCATCACCAACACCCAAACATCACCAACACCCAAACATCACCAACAACCAAACATCACCAACATCCCAACATCACCAACATCCAAACATCATCATCACCAACATCCCAACATCACCAACATCCAAACATCATCATCACCAACAAATCCTAATAAAACATTCCATCATTTCAATACATCCAAACATCACAACATCCAAACACCACCACCAAAACATCCTAACATCCAAACGCCATCAACATCCCAATCTCCTCACTCCTATTTCACCGCCAGCCAGACATCACTGTCAAATTATCTGAGGACATTCTCTCTCTCTCTCTCTCTCTCTCTCTCTCTCTCTCTCTCTCTCTCTCTCTCTCTCTCTCCACCACAACTGCCAAACTATCACAGGACATCATTAAACTTCAGAAAGTTGTAGAATGGAATGTGATGTCCTAATGGCTCTGTCAATTAGTTCCAGGCCCATTTAACAAGCAATTAAACCACTCGTCACCAATTAGAGGAGATTGAAATTATAGTGGGGATTATTCACTTGATCCTCGGGGTTATTATAGTAGTGCCACTTAAGTCAACAATTAAATAAGTATCACTTATAAAGACACTTAATGATAGTCTGTATCGAGAATCATAGGTATCAACATTTAAAGAGCTGGCCAATAATCGTATCTCATCTGTCATCGTTCACTATCTTCGTCAGTGTTATCTACGATACACACACACACACACACACAGACACACACAATCATCATCCATTGCATCTATCATCGTCCTCCATCATCACCAACGTTATTTCCGACACACACACACACACACACACACACACACACACACACACACACACACACACACACACACACACACACACACACACATCATTACCTGTTACCGTCTGCCTACCATCATCACTGCGATTCTATCTTTACTGCAGTCCCTATCATGCACATATTACCGTACTAATTTTTATTTACCGGTAATTCTTTATTTCATTCGCTCCAACTCCACATGATTTTATTCAACAGAGGAAATTAATGGTTCAAACCTTATCCTCTAATTCAATAACGTAATTTTATATCCATCTATCCATCCATCCATTCCCACCATCGTCCATCCTCCCCATCCATCCACCCATCCACTCTCCCAAACACCTACATCCATCCTCCACATCCATCCATCCATGAATCCATCCATCCTCAACATCCATTCATCCTTCCATGAATCCATCCATCCAGGTCTTGCTATTGTCGGACGATTTTACTGGGCTTAGGCTAGATATATCAAACCTGAAGCTTTCATTACGGCGATCAGCACGAGCGATTTTCCTAAGCTGAATAAAATCGTCTGGAAGTAGCATGAACACACACACACACACACACACACACACACACACACACACACACACACACACCATACTGGAAGGGTTAAAGTGACCTCGACTGACCCCTCGACTCTGTTGGTGCATGAGAAATTTATTTAGGTCAACAACACGCTGGTATACTGGTATTATATGAGTATGATATTATTTACTATTATTATTATTATTATTATTATTATTATTATTATTATTATTATTATCATTATTATTACTGCTTATTTCTCACCCTGGAGCTCCCACCTGCCATTTGTATCACATCATCCTAACTACATCCACGTAAACCCATCCATATCACAATCCTCATATTTTTAAAGATAATAACATCTCTAATTCCCAACCATCATGCCCGCCTCTGTGTACAATTATTATAGTTTTGGCAAAGCAATATCGCCAATGCATTTATAATTTCATAACAACACGAGGCAACTTAATTACTTGGCCGGGATATATGTAATTAAACCCTTTAGCAACAGGACGTCACAATTTATTTATTTATTTATTTATTTTGCCAGCCATATACCGTATTTATAATTCTACAACACATAATTAATATCTGACTGGGGATATATGTCAAGTGGTCCCTTTAGCCAGAGTGCATTACTTTATTTCATTTTATTCCTACTGTCTCATGGTTTTATTATGATTATCATCTTTATTCTTGCCACCCTAATGATTCTGCTTTATTGCTGCTGCCTCCCGACGACTCTATTAACTGGAATTTTATTGTAGCGAGTTACGAAAATAACAAGAGGAAAACGTTGGAGAAAAGGGAGGTTTTAGGAAGAGAAGAGGTTGTGTAGATCAGATATTCATACTCAGGTCTTTAGTGGAAAAGTTTCTGGAGAAGGTAAAGAATTTGTATGCGGCCTTCATGGATTTGGAGAAGGCGTATGACAGAGTGGATAGACAAGGATTGGGGACAATGTTAAGAACATATGGAGTAAATGGGAAGCTGCTGAATGCAGTGAAGAGTATGTATGAGGGTATTAAGGCTGCAGTGCGTGTGGATAGTGAGCTGAGAGAATTTTTCTCTCTGAATGTTGGATTGAAACAGGGATGTGTCATGACTCCTCGGTTATTCAATCTGTTATGGATGGGGTTATAACAGAGACACAAGGTAGGGCAGTGGATGCTGGCGCGGCCCTAATTTGGGAGCGCAGCGTTTGGAAACTTCCTGTACTGTTGTTTGCAGATGATACTGTATTGTTGAGTGAAGACAAAGGCTTGGTGAATGAGTTTAGGAGTGTGTGTATGAAGCGGAATGTAAACGTTGAATGTAGGGAAGAGTAAAGTTATGGTCTTCGAGAGAAATGAAGTCACTGAATCTACAGTGAGGTTGGATGATGAGGAAATGGAAAATGTGAGTGCATTTAAGTACTTGAGTGGAGTGATGAGTAAAGATGGAAGTTTGGAGGATGATGTGCTTGAAAGAGTACAGCAAGGAAGAAAGGCGGCTGATTCTTTGAAAGCTGTGATAAATAGGGAAGTGAGCAGGGAAGTATAAAAGTCAGGATGATAGTACTGTAATACCAACTACACCGCATGGAAGTGAAGCTCGGACCTTGTTGGAGGGAAACAAGTCAAGAATGAGAGCAATGGACACGAGTTCTTTGAGATATCGTGTCCTTTGGAAGAAGCATGTGCGATTACACGGAGAGACAGACTGACAAATGAGGAAGTGATGGAGCGTTGTGGTGTGGTCCGTGGATGTGACAGAAAATGTTTGGAGAAAATTATACACTGCGGTGGTTTGGCCATGTGGCGTGGATGGAGAGTGAGAGACTAACGAGGAAAGTGTATGTAAGTGAGGTGGAGGGGAGGAGGGGGAGGCAGAGGAAGAGATGAACGGATGAAGTGAAGATATATATGGGGGGGGGGGCTGGGGAAAGGGCAATGAAATGGCGGGGGACTGGGCGACAAGGAGGCGATTTGTTTGTGGCCATCCCATACAGGATCAAGGCGTCTGACAATAGACAGATAGATAAATTATTTCCGCCAATCCCCTTCATGATTCTCCTTCATTCCTGCTGCCTCCTCACACATTTATTTAATACATCGATGCATTTATAATTTCTTTAGCACTTGATTTTTTTTTTTTCAATTCGGGAATGGCTTGGGGTAATGAAAGGGTTAATGAAGGATATTATCGACATCTTTCAGAGAGAGAGAGAGAGAGAGAGAGAGAGAGAGAGAGAGAGTTGAAGGACACACCTGTAATAACTGATCGCAAGAACGGTAATGAACGAACCTTTTCTTTCTACGTGATGCAACTCTCTCTCTCTCTCTCTCTCTCTATCTCTATCTGACAGATCACTATTTCCATTAGTCTTCTGCGTCCCCTTCCCGCTCTCTCTCTCTCTCTCTCTCTCTCTCTCTCTCTCTCTCTCTCTCTCTCTCTCTCTCTCCGTAGTATGACGACGTGTATCTCACACACACACACACACAATTCTCTCTCTCTCTCTCTCTCTCTCTCTCTCTCAGCCATTTTTCCGATCAATGCGTCACTTCACTATCTCACTCCCGTTCCCGCTCACCTTCCCTTCTGAAAGTCACCAGCCACTATAAACTCCATCAGCATCATCATCACCACTATCACCACCATTACTACCATCATCACTCATCACTACTACTATCAACATCACTATCATCACCACTCATCACTATTATCAAAGTCACTAGAAACTACATCACTATCATCATCATCACCACTGTCACCATCAGTCATCACCACCACCACTAACCACCACCACTCATCATCATCACTAGTATCACCATCACAAGTATTACCATCAATCACTACTATCACCACTACTCTCATCACCAACCTTTCCCTAATTTTCAACTAAATATTACTAAATTACTAACAACTAATTAATAACATTATTAGTATCATCAGCACAGCAATAGTAAATACAGTAACTAGCATCACCACTGTCATCACCAACACCACTATCGTCATTTCAACTGTCACCACCATCACAGCTATCGTAATTACAGTAACTACCACCACTACCATCATCACCATCACCATTACCATTATCTACAATCACCACTATCATCATCATCTGTGCGTGGCCTAGTAAATCACCATTATCACTATATATCAGCTACCACCGTCATCACCATCACCACTTCCTGCACTTTTGGGAATATCAGGCACCATGTTTACCATTATCATCATCAGTACCTTCGTTATCATCACTACCAATCATCATCATCATCATCATCAATATCGTCATCATCACCACCACCTTTTTCGGCAATGTTTGATTTATCAGGCAATATCTTCACCATCTCACCAAGTCTCATCACCAGGTCATTATAATCGTCACCACCATCATCACCACTATTATCATCACGTTATTATAATTTCATCAACACCATCTTAAGTATCACCAAAATCATCACTAATGTCATGTTATTACATTCCCATCACTACCATCATCACCATCATCATCACCATCACCACCACCGAGGTCATCACTACTTGCCCACGATCATCACGTCATTTCTGGTCCATCACTATCACCATCATCATCTCTTGTACTCGTATTATCACTTCACCACAATTTCATCACTATCATCACCACCATCATCACTTTTGGCGATGTGAATTACGCCAGACACCATCACCATTTCCGAAGTCACCACATTATCATCACTATAACCACTGTTCCACCACTCTATCATCATCATCATCACAAGTATCACCAGTTATGACAGTGATAGGAATGTCACCACTATCACCAAAGTTCTCCCTCCCCCTAATCACTATCACATCACCACATACATTTATCATCACACCATCACCACCATCATGTCATGACAGTTCCCATCAATATTTACTACCAATGTCACCATCATCATCACCATCACTACTATCGTCATCACAGGTTCACCATTATCACCAACGTCACCAAAATCTCCACCATTATCAACATCACTACAAATCACGTCATCACGGTTCAGTCACCATCACCACCATCATCGTCATCACCACTGTCATCATCGCAGGGCCACCCATCTCTATTAATATCATCATCACCACCAACAGAATCACTATCAGCATCACGTCATCACAGTTCAGTCACCAGCATCACCACCACCACGTCATCACAGGTCCACCCATCTCTATTGTCACCATCACCACCACTACCACCACTACAATTTTCACCACCAGTTCCAACCACCACGACTGCACCACTTCGACAAGATGCCCGACGGGAGAAAGAGCACCTGAAGTCGGGAGGGACTATCGTAATTCGGGTGAGGTTATCGTAATTCGGGTGAGGCTATCGTAATTCAGGTGAGGCTAACGTAATTCGGGAGGGGCTATCGTAAGTCGGGAGAGGCTATCATAAATCAGGGGAGGTTACTGTTTGTCAGAAGGGACTATATTATGCGGGGTGGGGATATCGTTAGTCGGGAGGGGCTACTGTAAATTGAGAGGGGTTCTAGCTGTCGTAAATCGGGAGGGGCTATCGTAAGTCAGGTGGGGTTATCGTAAGTCGGAAGGGGCCACCGTAAGTCGGAAGGGGCCACCGTAAGTCGGAAGGGGCCACCGTAAGTCGGAAGGGGCCATCGTAAGTCGGAAGGGGCCACCGTAAGTCGGAAGGGGCCATCGTAAGTCGGAAGGGGCCATCGTAAGTCGGAAGGGGCCATCGTAAGTCGGAAGGGGCCATCGTAAGTCAAGAGGAGCTATCGTGGGTCGTGAGGTAAGCTATGTCGGGATGGAGGCTTTAGTAAGTTGTCGGAAGTAAAGATACGGGGTGAACAATAATGAAGTTAGGAGGTGAGTCGGGAGAGGGGTACGTTATCGTGATGGGGGGATAGCTATCGTAAAGTCGGGGGTAAGCAATCGTAAAGTCGGGGGATAGCTATCGTAAGTCGGGAGGAGTAAGCTATCGTAAAAGGGAACATGAATAGGAGGGGTTGCTAAGTTATTGTGAGCATAAGTCGGGAGGGAAGCTGTCGTATGTCGGGGGCGTGAGTGAGTCGGGAGGGAAGCTATCGTAAAACTGGGGATGTGAGTGGAGAGGGGAGGTTATCGTGAAGTCGGGAACGTGAGTCGGGAGGGAAGCTATCGATAATCGTGTGGGGGAAGCTAAAAGGGGTAGGGAGGAAAGTTATCGTAAAGAAACACATCTTTGGTCAAGGAAGCTATCGTAAGTTATGACCGTTAAAGCTATAATATAAAGCTACTGTAAAATCGGGAAGTACAGTAACGACAGCTATCGTAAATCAGGGAAAAGGAGTTACCGTAAATAGGGAAAAAGACAGCTATACTCAGGGTACACTATCGTAAAGTCAGGTCGAAGTCAGCTACAATAAAGTAAAGCCATCGTAAAGTCGGGAAAAGACAGCTATAATAAAGGAAAGCTATGGTAAAGTCAGGGAAAGCTATCGTGAGGACGGGAAGAAAGACAGGTGGGATATAGTTAAGCTATTCTAAGTCGGGTAAAGCCAGCTGTGAAGTCGGGGAGAGCTAAAATATGAGACAAGCTGTCGTGAAGTCGGGAGAGAAGCGACCGACGCACAGCCGACGTGACGACTAAGCACCGACTCCAAGCGGCACACCACGATA
>NC_137048.1:31070906-31103406 GCF_032717465.1 Coenobita brevimanus
ATGATAATAATAATAATAATAATAATAATAATAATAATAATTTCGTCGGAGGGGTGGAGAACACAAAACAATGCAAAAAGAGGTAAGGAACTTGGAATGGTTATATACGGATAAAGTGGGGACGAGAAGATGGAGAATGGAAGAGAGGAAGACGGAAAGACTGTGAAAAAGATGGAAATGAGGAAGATGCAGTATACGGCGGAGAAAGACGATAAGAAATGAGGGTAGGGAGAAGAGAATCAGCAGGAGGAATATAAAAATGAGAATAAAAAAGAAAATGACGTACCAATGAGAATGAAGAGCATGAAGAAAAAGGAGAAAGGAGAGAGGTAGAAAGAGAGGCAGAGTGAGGTTGAGAGGTGGAAAGAAGGGAATCCAGACGAGGGCGAAGAGGGGGAAGAGAGATAAGGGAATAAAGGCATGAGGGGGAAGGGGGAAAGGGGGGAGGGGGAAAGAAAGGAGGAAGGGGAGGGGGAGAAAGGGGGAGGGGTTGACCATAAAGGATTCTTGTAGCAACACGTAAGACATCCCAATTGTCAAGTGAACATCTGGACTGCTCACTCATACACACATGCACTCACAAAAAAGGTGAGAGAGAGAGAGAGAGAGAGAGAGAGAGAGAGAGAGTCTGTTTACCTATATCTATTCGTCTATCTATATACTCGTGTGATATATAAAATGTACGGGCTTCTGTGGCAAATAATGCAAATATTACAATTCATTTAACGAACAAAATTACTTAACGGAGCGCAGGAAGCCTTAATACATACTTGCGCAGACAGACGACCATTTGACGTTGCGGGTATCGTCACAATTACCGTCATTATCGTAACAGTATCGTCATTGTTGCTGTTGTTTGGTTAAGGATGAAGTTGAGAAGGGGGTTATCTGAAGCGTGTTCTCCTCTTACTCTTATTAATTCTCTTCTTGATTCTCATGCTCCTGTTTTAGCTCTTCCTTGCGTCTTTTATTTCTTCTTTGAGTTTATCTATATATCTATCCAAACATATCTACCTATCTATCTGTCTATCTATCTAACTTCGCTCTCCTCTTCCGTCCACTCGTTCTTCTTTGAATGCCTCTATCTATCCATCTATCTATCTATCTCCGCTCTTCCCTTCTGTCTTTTCTTTCTTCTTTGAATGTCTGTCTACTTAACTACTTATCTATCTATTCAATCAATCTATCTATCTACTTAGATGCAGGTATCATCATCCTAACCGAAATTCCTACTAATACAAGGATATATAAAATTGCTTGCCAATATCTGTCTGTCTGCCTGTCTGTTTATCAGTCTACCAATCACTATTTCAACTCCTTGTCCCTCTACCATATCGAAGTGAGTTACCTACCCACCCATTTCGCCATCTACACAACCATAACACAAATTCGGTCAAACACTGCAGAGGTAAGATGAGGAGGGGACAGAAATTACTTTGAATAACTCACTATAGCGTATTTCTTTATTTTCTTTTTAACTTGCCGAAGATTCCTAGCTAAGTTGATGGCCATGCGTAAGTCAGACTGGAGGCTCGATTTTACTAGCAACCAAGGAGACTCGTTCCTACCTCATAACTAAGGCTTTTGCACTAGTAACCAAGGAGACTCATTGCTACCTCATAACCCAAGGCTCTATCGAATTACACGCAATTGTTACAGATTATTTTATGAATGGAGGACACCTGTAACCTGTCGTATAGATTTTTTACGATTTAATTTGTTTTTCCTTCCTCTGTTCATCTGTTAAAAAAAGTAAAGAAATTGCAGTAGCCCAGTCCCGTCGGATGAAAACAAATGGACTAAAGTGGCTCACGTTCCAGCGACCTTGGGAGCCGTCATACAAAGCGATTCATGCTGGCGATCAATTTCCTGAGGCCGAAAATAGAGGGGAGGAGGAGGAGCAGGAGGAGGAGGAGGAAGAGGCAGGAAAATAAATGGGAAGGAGAGTGGCTTGGTTGGATGAGGTGGTTGGTGAAGTGGAAGGAGCTGAAAGAAAGAAAGAAAGAAAGAGAAAGAAAGAGAGAGAGAGAGAGAGAGAGAGAGAGAGAGAGACAATGATAACGATACTGGTAACCACAACAAAACACCTCCCCCACTGCCAATAACAAGGACTACAGGCACCATACAAGCTCACTATCACACACACACAGATAAGATAGCGATAGCCAACACTGATAGCCTCTCTCTCCTCTCATCCACACCCTCCGATATAACTAAGGATTTATATGTCACTTGCGTTTTTAAGATAGTTTTATAAATACACAGACAATATTAGCCTACACTTTAGCCTGTCTGTCTCTCTGTCTGTGTCCCTTTCTATCTATCCATCTATTAATCTATCTATCATAAAATTACAGCAATTCCTCTCTCTCCTCTCTCTCTCTCTCACCAGTCACCAAGCGTCTTCCTCTGGCAATAATTTAGTGGTGATATACGACACTGTGGAGGGGAACAACAGCAACTTTCCCGTGACACAGATAAAACTTTCACTTGAGGGAAATTTACGAGTCTTACCTTCAAACTTTATATCTCACTCTCTTTCTCTGTGTGGTTTAATCAGGGAAAGCCGCCTCTCTCTCTCTCTCTCTCTCTCTCTCTCTCTCCCCCACCTAATCCTTTCAACCACCACATACTGTATTCCCATTCCTACTCCTCCTTCTCTCCCTTTTCTCCCTCTCCCCTCTCTCCTACATCCCTTCCTCTCTACCCCCTCCCTCCCAACCTTCCCCTTCTTCTCCCCTCTTTCATCTTCATTTCCACCTTCGTTTATCTCCCCTCCCCCATGCTCCACCCTCTCCCTTCGCAAACTTCCCTCCCCCCACATCTCATCCACCCCTCAATCTCCCCCGCCTCTTCCTCTCTCTTCTATCCGAACCTCCACCTTCCTTCCACTCCCCCTCCCTTTCCTTCCCCCCCTCTTCCAATTCCACCTCCATTTGCCTCCCTCTCCACCCTCCCCTCTCTAAATCCCCCCTCCCCACCTTCCAATGACTCTCTTTGCATATTTGCCCTCAAAACTTTCCCTCCTGTCCCATCTCTCTCTCTCTCTCTCTCTCTCTCTCTCTCTCTCTCTCTCTCTCTCTCTCTCTCTCTCTCTCTCTCCCCCACTCCTATCGTAAAATGACTAAATTGTAAACTTTTATATTACCTAATCTGTGTGTGTGTGTGTGTGTGTGTGTGTGTGTGTGTGTATGTGTGTGTGTTGTAAACTTTTATATTACCTAATCTGTGTGTGTGTGTGTGTGTGTGTGTGTGTGTGTGTGTGTGTGTGTGTGTGTGTGTGTGTGTGTGTGTGTGTGTGTGTGTGTGTGTGTGTGTGTGTGTACGTAAGTGTATGTGCGTTATGAGGTCAGGTCACATTCGGGAGCGTGCCTAGCCAACATGCCATAACCTCCATCACTGTCTCAATCCCTCCTTCCACCTCACTTCGACCTCGTAAATACTGCTAAAACCTCAATTTACAACCTTCTTCTGAATTTACACTTATTTTCCTTTTTTCATGTATGCAAACCTGAGCACAGATTTCTCATTTCGTTTCCTGAGGCTCAGAAGTTTTACTAAATGCCACACACAACACATGTCACTATTTTGGCACCAATACCTACCGTCCATATTGAATGCATGATAGGTCTCTCATTTAGCACTGGTGTGTGTGTGTGTGTGTGTGTGTGTGTGTGTGTGTGTGTGTGTGTGTGTGTGTGTGTGTGTGTGTGTGTGTGTGTGTGTGTAAAACTCTCTTTCATTCCATTCATATCCCTAACCTCATCCTAACTCTCCTTCATTCCTTTCGTTTCCCAAACCTTATCTAGACTTAAATTTATTCCTTCACTTCATTCATTTCCGTATCCTCATTCTAGCTCAAATGTAGTCCCTCATTCCACCAAATTCATTTCTCTAACCTTATCCTTCATCAACTGCATTCCTTCATTTCACTCATCTCCCTAACCTCAGCCTAACTCAGCTTCTTTCCTTCACTCCACTCATATACCTTCCCACCTCTAGCTAACCTGGAGTCTTTCAATTCCTTCCCACTCCAATCTCAAGCATTTATTTCTTAACCTAATTAGCTAACTGTGACTCTCCAGCGATCCTTCATTCCCCCCACACTCTCTCCAATTTAGACACTCCAATTTCTTACTAACTTCAGCTAACTTACTCAAATGCACAAGTCCCTCAAACTTATCCTAATTTAACTGCAGTCATTCAGCCCCTCCTACTTCATCCTCCAACAGAACACTCTCAAAATCTTAACTATTGTACAGTCCTTAATTTCATCTCCCTCTGCTATCCTTGTCTTATTCTCAAAGGCAAAAATATATTCTAGAGTTGTGCGTATTTAACAAGCGTGTGCAAGTCAGCCGCTACAATACATACCAACCAACCTACCTACCTACCTACATAAATACATACTACATACATACATATACGTAGATACATAAGTACATACATACATACACATCCTGTGGCATACGACTATTATCGGTCAAAGGGTCAACTGCACTTAACCTTTTCTCTTACGTGTAATGTTCTAACACACCTCCGGCAAAATACACTTCTCCATTTAATCTGAATTCGACAAATCCCTAATCTAACCTAAAGTATCCTAACTTAACCTAACTTGCCCTAATCTAACCATCTAACCTAACCAAGCTTCCCCTAATCCACCCTAGTACCCTACCCTACCCTAACCTGTCTTACATTAGTGTACCTTACCTTACATTACCCTACTTTACTTACTAACCTAAACTAACCTAACCTAACCTAACCTATCCTAACCTAACCTATCCTATCCTATCCCCAGCTAATTTTACCTTACCATATCTTCTGAGAGACCCACCAATTCTTCATAAAAAAATAACCCCTGCTAATTTAACCACTCCAATCTTGAATGGCACGAGCAGTTAGAAGGGTGCGTATTGGTGCCCAAGTGGTGACAGGATGTGAAGGTGTGTTGTGTGGTGACATTTGCAGCGCGTGGGAGAATTAATACCACAACACCAATCTTGAATGACGCAGGCAGTATGGACGGTATGTATTGGTTCTGAAGTGGCGACATGTGAAGGTAAATAGTGACATTTGCTTTGCGTGGGAGGGCAGACTGGCCTTGGGAACGGGCTGTGTAACCTATGTCTCGAGTCCAATACATTTACGAAATAATAATCGAGGTCATCATTTTCTCCCCTCCCTTCTATCTCTCTGACTCAACTCCATCAGAAACAACAAAAAATCTCTCTCTCTCTCTCTCTCTCTCTCTCTCTCTCTCTCTGACTCAACTCCATCGCAAACAACTCTCTCTCTCTCTCTCTCTCTCTCTCTCCCTGCCAACCAGGTGAGGGAGGGAGGCGGCGAGGTTACCATGACAACGAGACTGTCAACACAAGAGGGCGGGGTAGGGCGTGTCCAGGAAGGCGCCGGGAGGAGGAGGAGGAGGAGGAGGAGGAAAGGAGGGGGAGGCTGGGGAAGGAGGAAGTGTGTGGAGGAATGGGGAAAGGGGAGAGGGAGGGGGGAAGAGAAGAGGAAGAGGGGTGAGAGGTACAGGAAGAAGGAATGGGGAAGATGGAGTGAGAGGTAATGGAGGGAGAGAGGGGGAAATGTACTGAAAGACAGGGGAGGGGAGGGAGGGAAAGAGAGGAGGAAAAGGAGAAAAGGGTGAAGGAAAGGCACGGCAAAGGGGTGAAAGGGGAGGAGGGGAGAAAGGCGTTAGGGAAGGGAGGTGATGATGATGACAACTACGACGACGACGACGATGATGATGATGATGATGATGAATATGAAGGTGATGATGACGAAAACGCAGAAAAACGTAGATAGCTAGACGGATAGTGTGTGTGTGTGTGTGTGTGTGTGTGTGTGTGTGTGTGTGTGTGTGTGTGTGTGTGTGTGTGTGTGTGTGTGTGTGTGTGTGTGTGTATACCGGTAAATGTGTGTGCAATGTGTGCATAATGTCTACCAATCTGTACCTATCCATCTAAGTATGTAAGCATGTATCTTTCCATCCATCCATTCATCCATCTACCTGTGTACAACTATGTATGTATATACATATGTATGTGTACCTGTGCGCATGTAAGTAACGCTCCTACGTGTGCAAGTACGACTCTTCCAGCATCCTTAAGTGGCTGGAAGAGAGCATGTGCACGCTTACAATGCACGTGAGGCCAGAGAGCACGTGAAAGGCCCGTGCCCCATGCTGAATTAGGAAGCTGCCTTGACTTGACCATGTGTGAGTTGATTTGGGTAGTCTGGCTATTGATTGAAAGATTCGCTTTAGTAAATTATTGACTCGTTTGACTGGACTGTGTTTGAGTTGATTTGGGTATTTTTTAATGTCTGGTCTGCTTGACTGGATTAGATTCGAGTTTATTTTGGTACTTGTTAATTTCCTGGTCATTTAATAACTTGGTGGCTCGCTTGACTGGACAATAATTGAGCTTCTTTGACTGCATGTTAATTACTTGGCCACTTATTAACGAATTTATATGATTATTTGCTTCTAAAAGTACTTATGAATTGGTTGACTACTGACTGAATGGCTAGCTTAATTGGCTCATAATTCAGTTTATTATTCTTTTGTTAATTGCTTGGCTAATTAATACTTCTGGGATTCGCTTAATTAAATCGTTACTGCTTTTATTTGATTATTACTTTATTACCTGAGTGACTCGCTTTATTTACTGATTAACTAAGTGGCTTGCTTCATTGGGTCATATTTGAGTTATTTTGGGTAATTATTAATATTGCGAACATTGCAGTAAAGTTCAGTAAGTCTGACACTGAGAGAGAGAGAGAGAGAGAGAGAGAGAGAGAGAGAGAGTGTGTGTGTGTGTGTGTGTGTGTGTGTGTGTGTGTGTTAAAGATAGACACAGAGATAGTGATAGATAGACACACTTACATCTCACTTAATTATCGAGCTCATATGACTCAGTCCCAAAACACACAGGAATTAACTGAAATATAACACAAGAGCTGTCCTAACCATGAGAGGGTCAAATTAAGTATATGAGAGAATACTGAATTAGCAGAGAATGTAGAAACATTATTTGTACCCAAGACGGCCACATGTGAAGTTGAAAGGGGGTGAATGCGGGTTTATTTGATCAAGCCCCGTTTATTGGTGGTAAAGTTGAGTACCTGTTAATTAAAGGTGAGGTAATTAGGTTAACTTGATGGAGAGAGAGAGAGAGAGAGAGAGAGAGAGAGAGAGAGAGAGAGAGAGAGAGAGAGAGAGTGATATGATTTTATTACACGCGGGTTCTTTTGAGTGCGTGAGGGTGTGAATAACGAACGTGTGTGTGTGTGTGTGTGTGTGTGTGTGTGTGTGTGTGTGTGTGTGTGTGTGTGTGTGTGTGTGTGTGTGTGTGTTGAGAGTGGCTGGGTTCAAAATAAGTACAATAAATAATTATGTATTTATACAGCATTTATAGTTCTGAATGTGTATGTTAGGATGTATATACGCCTTAACACACACACACACACACACACACACACACACACACACTTTACAAAACATACGACAAACAACATTCTCTCTCTCTCTCTCTCTCTCTCTCTCTCTCTCTCTCTCTCTCTCACCAGATTACAACACAGCTTCCAATCACCGGACTCGTCAAATCCTTCAGAGGTCGGGAAAATAGAAGGAGGAGGAGGAGAAGGTATGAGTGGAAACAGGTGATAGGAGGAGAGAAGAGAAAGACAGGAAGAGGAAAAGGACGAGGAGGAGGGAAGAGGAAGAGAAAATGAAAGGAAGGAGAGAAAAAGAAAGCGAGGAGAGCAGAGTACGGGAAGAACAGGAGAAAGGCGTGAAGAGGAGAGAGAATTGGACAAGGAAGAGAGGAAGGAAATGAAGAGATGAAGCTGAAAATGCGTAGGAGGAAAGAAGGAAGAGAGGGGAAGTTAGGAGGAAGAAATACGGAAACACAGAAGACAAGCTAAGGAAGAGGAGGAAGACAGGATGAAGGAAGGAAAAAATGAAGACGGGCGTGATTGGACGTGAGAAAAAGAAAGGGGGGGGAAGGAAGAGAGGACAATGGAAAAATAAGCGAAAAAAGAAAGAATAACATTACGAAGACAGACGAAAACAGGAAGAGGAAGACGATGGCTGGAGGAAGGAGGTGAGGAGGGGAGAGAAATGAGAGAAAATGAGGACGAGATGATGGTCAGGAGAAGAAGAGTGAGCAACGAGGACGAGGGAACGAGAAAGAGGGAGATAGATATGTAATGAGGAAGTGACAGAAGAGAGAGAGAGAGAGAGAGAGAGAGAGAGAGAGAGAGAGAGAGAGAGAGAGAGAGAGAGAGAGAGAGTGATGGAGTGAACGAGGAGGAGGAGGGGAGGAGGGAGAGGAGAAAGACAAGACCGGAGGGAGGAGTAAGAGAAGAGAGTAACAGGAACTAAAAGAGAGGAGAAAGAGGGAAGAAGAGACAGGGCAGAGAAGAAAGATGGAGAGTGGGGGGGAAGGAAGGAGGAGGGAGAGAGAGAATGTAATTTAATCAATAAAGGATATTCATGGGCAGGGGGAGGGAGGAAGAGAAAGGCATGGAAGGAAACAGGGAAGAATGATGGAGGGGTAAGGGAAGATGAAGGAAGGATGAAGGGAGGAGGGAAGAATGGACAGAGGAAAGGAAGGAAGGAAGGGTAAAGGAAGGAAGGTAGGTTAGAGAAAGAAAGGGAGGAAGGAAGGAAGGAAGGATGGAAGGATGGAAGGATGGATGGATGGATGGATGAACTGGTGCAGACGAAAGGAAAATGGGAAGAAGGACGCGTGGGCTGAGGAAATGAGGAAGAGAGAGAATGAGAAAGAAAGAAAAGGAAGGGTATTTTACGACAGGAGAGGAGATGGAAAAATAAGAAGGAATAGCAACGATAATTAAGACAGAATGAAAGGTTAAGGAAAATGAGGGAGAGAGAAAAAGTGGGACAATTATGACAGAAGGAAAGGTAAAGGAAAATGTGGGAGAGAAAGGAAGGGTATAAAAGAAAACGGAAAAGGGGAAGGGGGGGCCTCACCACGTCTCCTAACATATTTAAACTCACATACACGCATTTCATTACTCTATTTACATCCATTCTCTTCTTATGACCGTAGATGCAGTGTACATTGTCTTTATCCCATTACCAACAAAGAAAAAAAAAGATGGTAATAATAATAATAAATAATAATAATAATAATAATAAAAGAATAAGAAGAAGAAGAAGAAGAAGGGAAGAAGAGGGAGAAGAAAAAGAAAGAATAACGAGGAAAATAATAATAATAATAATAATAATAGTAAATCCCCAAACCAGACAATTTAACACATCGAAAAGAGTCACTCTTTCCTCCTCCGAGCGCCGAGTTTGTGTGTCAGGCCGAGATTTCCTGAAGCCGAATTTTCCAAAGTAAACCCATCCCGACACCGTCAAAACTTCCTTTAAATTCTGGAGGAGTTTTTCGAGGACGCTTTTTTTTTTCTTTTTTTTCCAAGGACGTTAAGGGTCGGTGTTTTTTTGGGTGGGGATTTTTTCTTTGATAGGTTATTCTCTCTCTCTCTCTCTCTCTCTCTCTCTCTCTCTCTCTCTCTCTCTCTCTCTCTCCTAGTGGCCTTTTATCACCCCAGGTTGTTAGAATTTTTTATCGTGTTTTTCACCCCCCGGCCCCAGATCTCTTTCTCTCTCTTTGATGCCTTAACCCTGCCTACCTGACTACCTGCCTGCCTACCTATGCCTTTATACCTGCCTCTTTGCCTCTACCATCTACCTGCCTGTGGTTATATAAATGCCTGCCTGGCTACTACTACCTGCCTACCCCCGTCAGTCTCCTGTTCTCTAACAACCAATCTACTTACCTATCTACCTGTAAAACCAACCTACCTACCTAAGCACTTACCCACAAAACTTATCTACCTACCTACCCACGTACTTAGCCACAAAACTCATCTACCTACCTACCTACGTACTTACCCACAAAACTCATCTACCTACCTACCTATGTACTTACCCACAAAACTCATCTACCTACTTACCTACGTACTTATCCACAAAACTTATCTACCTACCCACTTACCTACCTACCTACGCACCTGCCTACCTACCAACGTGCCACTATGCATGGCTCCCAAGCCTTCTCCTGTATTGACTCTGCCTTCATAATTACCTCCTCATGTGCCCACCTTCCTTCTCTCTCTCTCTCATGTTTCTTTCTTTCTCTCTTTCTTTCCCAGTATCTTTTTTCTCTTCCTGCACTATTTCTAACTCCCTGACCTCTCTCTTCTCTATCTTCTTCACTTCCTCCTTCCCTCTTTGTCTCTTTCATTGTTTCTATTTTCGTGCATTCTCTCTCTCTCTCTCTCTCTCTCTCTCTCTCTCTCTCCACTCTTTTTTTACCTTCCTGCCCGCCTGCGTGTCTCCTTTCGATTCACCCTGTTTGCTTTACTTCCTTTATGAATCATTTTCTCTTCTTTTTCTGCCTCTCTTACTTCCGGGTTCCCCCTCCTTCGTTCTCATTTCTTTCCACCTTCTTCCTTCCTTCCTTCCTTCCATGCACCCATCTCTTCATCCACTCACTAGTCCATCCATCCATCCATTCATCTATCTACCAACCTATCTATTCATCCAGCCATCCATTCATTTATCTGTCTACTCATCTGTTTCTCTACCAACCCATTCATTCACCTTTCTTATGCATTCTTCCTTTCCCTTCTCCCTTCTCTTCTTCCCTTCCCTCTTTCCTTCCTTCAATCCATCCATTCATCTATCTACCAATCTATCTAATCATCCAGCCATCCATTCATCTGTCTACTCATCTGTTTCTCTACCTATCCATTCATTCACCTTTCTTATACATTCTTTCCCTTCTCCCTTCTTTTCTTCCCTTCCCTCTTTCCTTTCTTACTTCCTTCTATCCCTCCCTTCTATTTACCTATCGTTTTAAGACCTTCTTAGCTACACACCCCCTTACTATCTCCTTATCCCCTGACCTACCTACCTACCTACTACCTACCTACCCACCCACCTGCCTGCCTACTTAATTTCCTACTCACATTACCTTTACATGTATACTTACCAATCAACCTACCTACCAATATCAAACTTATCCTCCACACTACACGCTGTACCTAGCCTACCTACCTACTGGAATGACTACTTACCACAAATCTACCTACTCACCTACCTACCTGCCTACCTACCAACCCACTTAAATAATCACTCACTTTTTGCTTAACACTTTCTTTTATCCTACTTATTATTTCTTACATCAATACAGTTTGCCTTAGTATCGTTAAAGGAGAAAAAGCTGGAGTGACATGAAAAATAAATCACTATGGAAGAGGTGTTACGGTGCTTCACATGCCTTCGGAGATTCTATGAGGGAGGGTGGTGCGTGGTGGGAGTAGGTCGTTACTGAGTAGGGAAGGGAATTGAGGGAGAGCTTCCATCCTCATACCTTCTCTTGCTTTCTTTCCTTCCTCCTCCCTCCATCTACCTTCTCTTCCTCCTCCTCTATCTTTACTTCCTTTCTTCTATCTTACCTCCATCCTCCTGCTTCCTTCACCCACCCATCCTCTCTCTCTCTCTCTCTCTCTCTCTCTCTCTCTCGTAAACCAAGAACAAGATAGAAAAATCGTTAATGAGGAGGGACAGCACCAGACGACCATTTTTCTCGAAGCAATCCCTCACAGGAAGTGACGCCAGGCAGCCGACCGCCAGAGATAAACAAACAGAAAATGAGTCAGAAAAAACAATGATAGAAAACGGACGAAAAGAAAATACGTACGCGCGGGGACTGAAGAAAAAAAGAGCTTATATGTAAAAATGCAAAATATATACGAAAAAATGAACGTAATTCCGTCATGAAAGATGGGAACCCAATATCGAAAAAGGCTTAGAAAAATGAAATACTGAGCCGGAAAAAATGGGAATAAACAAGTGTGTGTGTGTGTGTGTGTGTGTGTGTGTGTGTGTGTGTGTGTGTGTGTGTGTGTGTGTGTGTGTGTGTGTGTGTGTGTGTGAGAGAGAGAGAGAGAGAGAGAGAGAGAGAGAGAGAAAGAGAGAGATTAATGGGAAAATTTGTGAGGGGGAATATACGGGAAACAATAAAAACAAAATTACGATGAAGAAAAAGGGAAAACGCAAGAGCCCCCCCCCAAAAAAAAATAAATAAATAAACAAAATGAAGGCAGAGAAAATGACAAAAGGACATGAAAAATGATAAAGACTAACGAGAAAATGTCACAAGCAAAAGAAAAAGAAAATGAAGAGAATGCCCAGAAAGAGAAAAACAACGAAAAAAGACACGAAAATAAGCCACTGAGAAGAAAAACATTGAAAAACAAAAAATGCAATGATAAAGAAGAAAATCCCGATACATCAAAAACTATCTATCTATCTATATACCTAGGCTGCTTCCCCCAAGGAAAGGGAGGTAGCCGAGACAGGACGACACACTCTCCATTTACTCATCCATTTAAACACGTTCATTCACATCTTAGCCCCAAAGGGGAGAACGGACAGATCCTCACCGCACCACACCGCACAAGGGTCAACTGCGCAATGCAATCAGTGACATCCGCAGCAGGGCCCGACAGCAGAGCTGGTTTACCCCTGCCACATCATAACATACCCATCCCCTTACCCGCACCTGACCTGACTAGCTGATCAGAACACACGGGAAAAAACAGAGGCATATTAAAGTGAAGAAAGGGAAGCAAGGATGGTAGGAAGAAAGGAAGGACGGAAGAAGAGAGGGAGGAAGGAGTGGCGATGGAAGAAGCGAGGACGTAGGGAAGGAAGAAGCGAGGAGGAAGGAATGGAAGGAGGCAAAGTCAAAGGGAATGGCGAAGGAGCGCCGAAGAAAAGGAAAAGGCAAACAGGGAAGCAATCAAGGAGGGAGGGAGGAAGAGAAGTAGGAAGGGAGAGGAATAAAAAGGAGAAGGAAGACGGGAAGGAATGGAGGAAGGAATAAGTGAGAAGACAGTAGGGATAGAAGGCGCATGGAGGCAGGAGGAAAAGAACTAGAAAGATATAAAAAGGACGGAATCAAGAAAGGGGGGGGGGGAAGACAGGAGGGAAGAAATTGTCAGGCAAGAGGGAAGGAAGCAGAAAGGAAGAAAGGAGCAAGAAAGAAAGGCAAAGAAATGAACGATTGACAAAGAGAAGGAAGAGAGGCGGATGAAGGAAAGCGGATGAAAGAAGGAAGGAGACGTTGTGTGGGTGGTAAGGCAAGGAGGGAGCACGCCATGCCTCCCCCACATACCCTACCTTACCCTGTCCTACTTTACCTTACTCTGCCCTGCTCTACCTCTACTTGTCTTACCCTGCCTTACCTACCGTACCCACCTTATCTTACCTTGCTCTACCTTGCTTTACCATGCCCGACCCTGCCTTACCCTATATTATTCTGCTTTACCCTGCCTTATCCTACCCTTCCTTACCCTTTCTTACCCTACACACCCTGCCTTACCCCTCTTCACCCTGCGTTACCCTACCACACCTTACCTTAACCTTCCACACAAGCTCTATCCTGCCTTGCCTACCCTGCCGTGCCGTGGCCTTGGATCGATCCCCGTGCATTACGTGCTGCGGGGACATAAAATCATACGCTGGTGGCCGGGCTAGTCCATCGGTCCACAGGTGCCACGAGACGGGGACACGGGGGTGAGGGGGAGTGGGGGAGGAGGGCTGCAATGGGGGACTGGGGTGTTGCAAGGGGGAATGAGGGCACTGCAAGGGGGAATGGGGATCTGCAAAGGGCAATGGAGGCGTTCCAAGGCGGACTGGGGACGTTGCAAGAGGGACTGGGGGCGTTCCAAGGGGGATTGGTGGTGTTGCAAGGGGTAACTAAGGACGTGGCAGGGGTGATGGGAGTGTTGCAAGGGGGCTGGGGCCGTGGTAAGGGAGATGAGGTGTTGAAAGAGGGCATAGGGTACTGCAATGGAGGTGGGGTGTTGCGAGGGTGCTAGGGTGTTGCAAGGGGGTTGAGGGGGCGGGAAAAGGAATAGTGTTGGGGCTGTGCCATACACAAGGGCTGCATCAAGGAACTTAAGCGCTTGGAACAGGGCTGCGTTGGGGTTGAAGAAGTGGGCTATGACGGAAGTGAAGGGAGACAGCGTGTAGGGGAAGGGGGACGGCGGTGGTGGTAGGGGAGGGGTTTGTTTGGGATATTATAATGTACTGGACACAAAAATGGGTGACAGGGCTCTCCCTCTAAACGTGTGTGGTCAAATTTTATATATATATATATATGTGTGTGTGTGTGTGTGTGTGTGTGTGTGTGTGTGTGTGTGTGTGTGTGTGTGTGTGTGTGTGTGTGTGTGTGTGTGTGTGTGTGTGTGTGTGTGTGTGTGTGTGTGTGTGTGTGTGAGAGAGAGAGAGAGAGAGAGAGAGAGAGAGAGAGAGAGAGAGAGAGAGAGAGAGAGAGAGAGAATAAAAAAAAGAAAGGCAATAAAATCAGTCTCAAAATGTAGCGTCATAACGACCTGCAACAAAGCCCTGCCTCACACTCGGCTGCGTCACAGAGAGTTGCGTAAAAAATGACTGCATCTAAAGGGTTCGCGTCAAAAGAGGAGCGTCAAAAAGGGATTAAGCCAGAAGTGAAAGAACTGCATGCAAGAGGGAGGCGTCGGAAAGTTGCGTCAAACAGGAGAGGTGTGTGTGTGTGTGTGTGTGTGTGTGTGTGTGTGTGTGTGTGTGTGTGTGTGTGTGTGTGTGTGTGTGTGTGTGTGTGTGTGTGTGTGTGTGTGTGTGTGTGTGTGTGTGTGTGTGTGTGTGTGTGTGTGTGTGTGTGTGTGTGTGTGTGTGTGTGTGTGTGTGTGTGTGTGTGTGTGTGTGTGTGTGTGTGTGTGTGTGTGTGTGTGTGTGTGTGTGTGTGTGTGTGTGTGTGTGTGTGTGTGTGTGTGTGTGTGTGTGTGTGTGTGTGTGTGTGTGTGTGTGTGTGTGTGTGTGTGTGTGTGTGTGTGTGTGTGTGTGTGTGTGTGTGTGTGTGTGTGTGTGTGTGTGTGTGTGTGTGTGTGTGTGTGTGTGTGTGTGTGTGTGTGTGTGTGTGTGTGTGTGTGTGTGTGTGTGTGTGTGTGTGTGTGTGTGTGTGTGTGTGTGTGTGTGTGTGTGTGTGTGTGTGTGTGTGTGTGTGTGTGTGTGTGTGTGTGTGTGTGTGTGTGTGTGTGTGTGTGTGTGTGTGTGTGTGTGTGTGTGTGTGTGTGTGTGTTCTATGATTGCGTTGTAGCCTATATACAAGTCTGCATCAAAGAAGGCAAAGTCAAAGAACACGCCTGGATTAAAGATCAAAGGTTAATCAAATAATAAAATAAAACTGTCAAAGAACAAAGCAATTATATATAAAACGGGGTAAGTGTGTTTAAAAATAAGGATGCATCAAAGAAAAAATCCGAATCAAAGAACAGGCCTGTGTCAACGAGAAGGGATGTCAAAAAAAAAATTGTCATAGAAAAGGACTACGATAAAAAAAGACATAGACAAGTATATAGACAGATACACTGAGATAGATTAGATATTTTACTGACCAGGTTTTAACAAACTTTACTTGAAACTATGTACAATAAAATGGTTCAAATTAAAACACAGAACATATCAAAGAAAACGAGTACATCAAAGCAGACTGCAGACTCAATGACCTGATCAACCCCTTCACTACGATGCTGTCCTTTTAAATCCTGCAACCACCATGCAACAAAAAAAAAAAAAAAAAAAAAAATCGCAGCGACTGGGTTATCGTAGTACCATCTTCCTTGCGATTTATTTTAGCATTATTACACCTCGATACTCTCTAGTATCCTGCTTACATCAATTTAATATCCACATGGTTTGCATCAATAACATACTAACGTGTAAGGTGGAGAATAAATCGCTTTGAAAGATATGTTACGGTATCTCTAGTCACTTATAATACGAGCTTATTTCCGATTCAGTACGATATGCATATTTAACCCCTTCAATCCGCGGACGTCAATTTATATTTTAGTCTTTAGTCTTACTCCGGCGAGACGATTTATTCTGCTAAATGGGAGGTTCTAGATACAGCCTTCGATAGCTGCTGAACAAAATCGTCTGGAAATATAATAAATCACAGAGGAGACGGATACAAGGGATTAATGCTTTCTACCCTCCTGCAACTTCTTTATCCAGACCTCCCGTAGTGAAGGAGTTAAGGCTGAGTGGTGTGCCGGCAGAGGGGAGGTGCCAGACGTGAACTAATACGAAGCAACGTGTTTGTACGTTCTGAGTAAAAGAGAAAAAAATCTACTGACCCACCTTTCACTGTTCTTAGAGGCTGGGGCGGGAGAGAGAATGAGAGTGACAGGTGAGAGATGGGGGATGAGGGGGAGAAGAGCGGGGTAAAAGAAGGAGAGGGGGGAATGAGTGGGGGAGAGGGGTGAGGGATGGTGTTGACAGTGGGAGGAGTGGAGTAATGGGAGGAGAGGGTTAGATGGAGAGGGAGGAGAAGGAGAGAGGGGGGAGAGGGATAAAGAGGGAGTGGAGGTAGAGGAGGAGGGTTAGACCGAGAGGGGAGAGGGAAAAATACGAGGGATTGAAGTGGGGGAGTGGGGGGAGAGCAAGCGAGGGAGGAGAAAGCAGGTAGTCGAGACGGGAGGGTTAGATGGACAAAGAGAGGAGAGGGAGAGAGAGAGGGGAGGGCAAGTGAGGGAGGAGAGGGCACGCGGTACACATAAGGAGAGAGTCGGGGAACGAGAGGATTCAGCGGGGAGGGGACTGAGGGAGGAGGGGGTGGGGGATAGAGGAAGAGTGGGAGTGGGGAAGGTTAGATGTGAAGAGTGAGGAGACGAAACTAGGTTAGGTTAATTTAGGTTAGGTGAGGTTAGGTGAGGTTAGGTTAGGTCAGGTTGTCAGATCGGGCCAGGTTAGGTTCGGTTACGTTAGATCAGGTAAGGTCGAGGGTACAAGAACGTGAGATTGGTGTGTGAGAGGAAATGTTTGAAGAATGAGGTGAGAATGATATGGTGAGAGCTGGGGAAATGAGGTTTAATGGCAAGAGTAAAGGAAGAGAGAAAGCTGTGGAAAGATGCTAAATGTGTGGCGAGTTGGAGGAGGGAAGAGAGAGTGAAAGCAGAAGGACACGTGAAAGGAGTAAGGGAAGAGTTGGAAATGGAGTGAACAAGATGTCAGATGGGAGAGGTGAAAGTGGTGTGGTTGTGGAGTGTGTGAGGGGGAAGTGGGGTTAAAACTGGGGTGATGGGGGAGGAGAGAAGCAGAGAAAGAGGTTAGAAGAGGGGTGAGATGGGATGGAGTACTGGAAGAGTGAGGTGAGAGGGATGGGGGTGAGAGAGGTGGGATGTGAAATGAGATTGGTTAGAAGAGTGGGGAGAAGAGGGGAGTGAATTAGACGGGGAAAGGGTTAGGAGGCCAGTGTTAGGTGAGAGGGGTGAAGTAGGGTGAGAGGGGTAGAGTGGGGTGAGAGGGATGAGAGGGGTGGAGTGGGGTGGGGCAGAAGCAGACAGAATCCTTGACCTTTTACGTATCGTGTCTAGCCCTGCCTACTGATTCCATTCGCCTTCATTCTTAACTTCAGTATCAATCTTCTATCTACCTCTATCAATCAATCCATCTACCTATCTATCTGTCTAATTATTCACCCTTATCCTTAACTTCAACAGAAATCATTATTCAACGTATCTATCTATTTATGTATCTATCTACCTACCCATTCGCAATCACTCAACTCTGGCACCAATCATACATATGCCTGTTTATCGATCTACTTTCCTATCTATTCACTCTGATCCTTAACTCCAAAAACTGTCATTATTCAACATGTCTAAGTATCAATCTATCTACCTATCTATCTATCTATTCGTACTTCTTAACTTCCACAGCTACGAATAAATACGTCTACTTGTTTTCTACATATTTATTTGGCTATATAAATTTCGTCGCCTGATCTTTCTTTGGATGCCCTGATTTTCTCTCTCTCTCTCTCTCTCAGTACTTACCACCAGCCCACCATCCAGTTCACCCTCGTCTGCAGTACTCACCTGAAAGGAAAAAAAATAATTAGGGATAAATTTAAATTAGCTGACTCGCTTTCTATCCACGAAATGAAAAAAAAAAATAAATCACAGCTGTAACTTTTTGTCCATATACTGCAATTATTTTTATTATTATTATTATTATTATTATTATTATCATTATTAACTACTGTCAATGTGGCTGCTATGATCCAGCCACTTCATTATCCTCATCATCATCACAATTTTTTTACTATTATATATGTGGGTGACAAGTTCCAGTTACCTCATCACCATCCTTTTTTCCACTATTGGCATTATAAATGGGGTGGGCAGGATCCATAATAATAAAACTACTACTACTACTACTATTACTACTACTAATGAAGTACATAATATCGTTCCCTTCACTACTATCTGTCTATAGCCAGACGCTTCAATCTCGTACGGGGTGGCCACAAACAAATCGCCTCCATGTCGCCCTGTCCCCTGCCATTTCGCTGCCCTCCCTCCAACTTATATCCCCTCTCTCATTATACAGTACATATCTACTCAATCCCTCCATCTCATCCTCGGTCTCCTCCTCCCTCTTCCCTCCCTCCACCTCACTCACATACGCTCTCCTAGTTAGTCTCTCACTCTCCATCCTTTCCACACGGCCAAATCAAACACCTGTACCCGTATTTCCTTCCCGCTATCGTCAAAGGAATTTTTACAATGAAGGAGCAAATTCTCTCGTAGGGAAGAGGTCTGCATCAGATTCCACCAAAAATTCCAGTCATTTTTTTATTTTAATTATTCAATCATCTATTTATTGATATTAGTTGTTTAGCTCTCGTCAGACGATTTTATTCAATTAAAAAAAAGATCCCCGTACTATCACGGCAGGAAATTAGTAAATAAATGTGAAATATCTGCTTCCTCCTTGACAGACAGTTTATTTCTCTCTCTCTCTCTCTCTCTCTCTCTCACACACACACACACACACACACACACACACACCATAATAATAATAATAATAATAATAATAATAATAATAATAATAACAATAATAATAATAATAACAAAGGGGCCTGAATATATAACCTTTCCAACTTCGTTAGTGGTAGTAGTAGTAGTAATAATAATAACAATAAAATAATAATAAACTTCAGTATCTAATTCAATTAACTAAAAAAAAACACACTACATTATCCACAGACTAAAGACAACACATCCACGAAAAGCCACCAAAAAAAAAAAAAAAAAAAAAAATCAAGAAAAAGTCAGTTAACACGAACTCTCTAACCCCAAGCCAAGGTCAAACACTAACTCTCTAACCCCAAGCCAAGGTCAAACTTTTTTTTTTTTTTTTTAACCCCAAGTGAAGGAGAGATGAACTACATACACGTGGTTCAAAACAATGAATTAGTAAGTCTGCAGTGTCGTGTGTGTGTGTGTGTGTGTGTGTGTGTGTGTGTGTGTGTGTGTGTGTGTGTGTGTGTGTGTGTGTGTGTGTGTGTGTGTGTGTGTGTGTGTGTGTGAGAGTATAACCATTCACATTCACCTCTCCTCTATTCTCGCCTCAATAAAAACCAACTTCACATTTAACTACGATGGCTCACGAAACACACACACACACACACACACACAAACACTCTCTCTCTCTCTCTCTCACACACACACACACACACACAATTTAATCTATTACAATCTGTCATGTACAAATTTCACTAGTACACATAAGCAGTTATACGCACATGACGGCAGGTATATATCACAGGTATACATAAAGCAAAGTGTACATGAACTAACGTGAACGTGAAGAAAAGTGCACATGAAAGGCGTACAAAATAGGTGTACATGAAGCAAAGATACACATGAAAGGTGTACGTGAAGCAAGGTCTACATGGAAGAAAATTAGAGGAAGCAAAGTCTACACGAACAGTTTATCGATCAACCTACCTATCAGTCTATCTATCTATCTATCTATCTATCTATCTATCTATTGATCTATCTATCCTCGATTCAACTTCTATAAATCTTCTATACATCCAAAAAATACCAAAAAAAATGTCGTCCCCACCTTGGTCGAGATTGGTCACAAGTTCAACGACAAACCCAGAGAGTGAGAGAGAGAGAGAGAGAGAGAGAGAGAGAGAGAGAGAGAGAGAGAGAGAGAGAGAGAGTGCTCCTCAGAACTCGCCTTATTATTTTTTCATTACCAACCACAAAACCCTTTCCCATGAAAAACGATTATTATTTTTTTTTCAGTGCTTCTATTGTTAAAACTGCTATAAAACCATTCCCTCGGTGCTGATAATCCCTCGGTGCTAATAATCCCTCGGTGCTAATAATCCCTCGGTGCTAACAATCCCTCGGTGTTAATATCCCTCGGTGCTAATAATCCCTCGGTGCCAATATTCCCTCGGTGCTAATACAAGAGGCGTCTACACAATGACTTGCAGTCCAGTAAGAGTGGGACGGGTTCCATACCCTCTTTCGCGTGTCCCACCTTTGTATGGATGCGATTGTACATGAAAAGGTGTACATGGAGCAAGGTGTACATGAAGGAGGGTGTACATGCAGCAAGGTGTACATGAAGGAGGGTGTACATGGGGCAAGGCGTATATGGAGCAAGGTGTACATGAAGGAAGGTGTACACACGAAGGAGGGGGTACATGAATGGATCGATGGTGCACACACGCGCAGCACTAACTAGCAATACTCGGGATCCGTTCATACTTCATATAACTACACGCACACACTTACATACCCAGTCATTCGTACACATTCATATATACATCAGTTTATATCAATAATTTCTGGAGCATACATACATACATACCGGACACAAACATAAATACACTCAAACATTTAGGTATAATTCATATACACCTAAGAGCTGTCATGCAGAATTCACACGCACGCGCACAATTTTATACATTCTCAATACGCACAGCTAACAAGTTCTCTTTATCACACACACACACACACACACACACACACACACACACACACACACACACACATTACGGCGAGACCCACGAAGAAAAACGCCATCTTTTTACGAGTTGCCCCGACCATGAAACATTTCAAACATTTCAAGCCTCTTTCATCAATCTTATCTTCTTGACTCATGCATCATTTACCGTTTGTTTTTTCGTCAGTCTTCACTTTTGTCAGTCCCTCCTTACTCCTCGCTCAGTTTTTATGTCTTAGTTACGAAATCATGGCAACAATTTTACTTTCTGAAAGTGTGTGTGTGCGTGTGCGTGTGTGGTATCTACATGTTTTTAATATTTACAAGTGAGACTGATTGTAGCTGTTAGATTTACAATGGACGAAGAACCAAAGCATAAGAATCTGGATATATATTTAATGCTTAATATCTGGGCTACGTTAGATACTGTTCAGCATGATGATAATAATGGGTTTTGTTATGTTACGTTTGGGTTGGTTTAGTTTGGTTTGGTTTGGGTTGGTTTGGTTAAGTTAGAGACTGCTAATTCATTGTTTTGATAAACTTTCACTTCTCGACTCCCGTTGTTTCGTACAGTCCCCTCCCCCAGCTCTCTCTCTCTCTCTCTCTCCACGCCCAGTCGCCAAGAACGTAAGCTTGTGACTTTAACGATATTTGCATGGATGGAATGTCGCTGAATCTCCTTACACGTCTAGCTCTCTCTCTCTCTCTCTCTCTCTCTCGTTTCATTGCTTTCCGCTGTTTTTTACTTTGTCATTCTTTCTGTGTCTTTCTATTTTCTCACCACATTCTAGTAATTTCCTCTTAATTTCTCTCTAACTTTGCCATTCTCTTTTTCAACTTTTTCTACCATCTCTCTCTCTCTCTCTCTCTCTCTCTCTCCAATGCATCACCGCCCCAATTACCACAGGGACAATTACACCCATATTTGCCAACCATCACGGCTTCCCATCAACAGCAATTAACTTACACACGTCATTAAGGTCACACACGAAGCAATTACCGCGTTCCCATTTATTAACTCGACCTGATGCAAGTTTCATTCCCCGTCCAATATTACGTCTCGTGTGACCTCGAGATAAATTGTGTGAGGTGAAGAATAATGGACAAAAAATCAAGCCTGACAAATAGGATGAGATACTTGATAAATGGGTTCATGATGTACCTGATAAATGGGTTAATGATGTACCTGATAAATGGGTTAATGATGTGTACCTGATAAATGGGTTAATGGGGGACTTCCTTTATCAAATGTCTTAAGGAAGGGATGTTTCTACTTTAAGACGGGTAACTCAAGACGTTTTTCTTCAGCGGGGAGAGAGAGAGAGAGAGAGAGAGAGAGAGAGAGAGAGAGAAACCCAGTATTATTAACTCAAGGGTAATCTAATCCAGTTGACGTCAAACGATTTTATCCAGGTAAGTATAAGACCAGGTGTGTTAATTAATCTCAGGTGACTTTTGGCCGATATTCAGTGATCTCTTACTTTTATACTGTACTTAGCCTGGAAACTGCTGAAGGAGGGATATCAGTTCCACCCTTTGGCTGACGCAGGAAACAGCTGACAGTGGGGGGGTGGGGGGGGTTCAAATTTCAATAATAATCTTAGTACCTACACTCCTATGACGTCATTTTTGTGGCTATACTCTTTTTATTCCAACCTGGCTCGGATTATCGTCCCTTTGCAGCCTCTTTCGCCTAGATCAGTGGCAGAATAAGACAGTACTGCGGCTCGACATACATTCCATAGCACTTCTTCATGACTAACAACACATTCTAATGCCAGCTCACTGTCACAGCTCAGAATTCAACATGAAGAGACTGCAGTTCTAGGCCACGTTAAAGTATAAATAGTATAGCTGGTGTTAAAGCTCTTACCTAACACCTTAAGAGAGTCATTTACTATACTCGTACTCCGTTTCCTTTCTCTTGGCCTAAAATTGCCATCCCTCCATCTTGTACTGCCGAGTTATAACAATGGATGAACACCAGAATATAATGCTAGTCACGGAGAAGTGCAAGAAAGAACGTAGAGCCACAGTAATGCCCCTTTCCGCCAGTGAGCTACGAGAAATATGCCCCAAAAGAAAGATAACCAGGACCAAGTTAAAGTGAAAGAACTATAGTTAGGAGTGAAAATCAGTTCGTAAATCCCTCTCCAAATAACCAATGATGTCAGGAGATAAGAATATACACTAAATCTGGTTGAACAAATTAGCTGATTATCCAGAACCA
This sequence comes from Coenobita brevimanus, assembly GCF_032717465.1. NCBI lineage: Eukaryota > Metazoa > Arthropoda > Malacostraca > Decapoda > Coenobitidae > Coenobita > Coenobita brevimanus. The sequence goes on from NC_137048.1 coordinate 31,094,051, forward strand.
ACTACGCGGCATAAACACACACACACACACACACACACACACACACACACACACACACACACACGTCTAGTAGCCCCTTCGCTGCCTCGTACACAGACACACTTGGATACTGAGTCAGGTGAAATCCAGACTGCTTAACTCGTACAGGGAAACTTCGGGCATTCCAAGAGTTAATCGAGACAGTTCTGTGCCCCCTTCACTCCCTGATTTTTTTTCCTTCAACTGAATAAAATCGTCTTGGAGTAGCAGTTGTTGTTGCTGTTGCTGCTGTCGCTCTAAATTTGTCTGGACATGAACACGGTTGAGTGCAAGCTAAAGCTATCCTCCTGCAGTCCACCATCTTCCTTTCGGGGGACAGGGAGAGATTTATGGGACACTTGCACAACCGCCACCGCGTGAAGGTGTCCCTCTCTAGTACCAGTAGTCTGAATAAAGTAACAACGCGTTCACAGAAGGCGAAAGACAAAACACCATGACAGCAGAAGTGAATGAGGCGGCCCCAGCACGCTTCAGGCTGAGGGATCGATGTTTGGACACAGACGGTGACATGACGTGTGTGGCGCCACCAATACGTGGTTCAAGGGAAGACTGATGGGCCTTGGGGAAAGGGCTGTCTACTAGGTTCCCAAATATATCGTGTATAAATTGAACTTCCAGGCTAACACTAGCACTCTGCTCCAGTGACTTATTCTCAATTAATATCGTCTGGCGTCTGCTGGGAGAGAATTCTAGAGTTGCCCAGACCATGAGAGGGCTTATGGTCTTGCTACTTATATACTGCAAAAGACACATCCCAGTATAAGCGACCTACAGCTGAACTGCCTCACCTACATACCATTAAAATAAAAGGTTGAACACTAATCTTACTACCTGCAATAATTAGGGTCAACACATTTTAATTACGGTGATTACCTGCACCAATATACTGTACCCTGAAGCTTCAATTTAATTTTGCTGGTCTTAAACAGGTCAAGAAAAAAAAAAAAAGTGGCCAACATTTTCAGTCATATATTTATAATGCATTAAAATTATCATGACCTTAAAGACGTCGATTTGCAATGTCACCTATAAAAAAAAACAAAAAAAAACTGCATTTTCTACTACCACGTGTAATATTTATATATCGGTATATATTCTACAAATTCTAACAAAACGGCTTACTATTACTCTGTCTTCTAAGTACTTCTTTAATGTAAAAATCAGTCTGCATTTTCTACTACGTATTCACTAGTTAAATATTTCAGTAACATCTTTCTTTGTGTCTTGCCTCTCTCTCTCTCTCTCTCTCTCTCTCTCTCTTCTAAATCCATCCCTATATAAATGGCCTGAACCTATATTCACCCATCTATATATACACACCTGCAACACACACACACACACACACACACACACACACACACACACACACACACACACACACACAGAGGCCAGCTTTTGCGTGCACTGTAGCCAAGACGTAACAGGAGTATTGACACCCAGCCAAAGATACATACGTCACTTCTCTTATCTTCATAGGAGTATCCCAGTTCACCCAATATATTTTTTTCTATATCTCTATTACTCTAACTTGGCTTAAAATTACCACCTCTCCATTTTGACTGCTGAGTTGCATAGATTAATACTAGAATAAGGTGCTAGTCACGAGGAAGTGCTATGGAATGGATGTAAAGCCAAAGCATGGTCTCTTTCTGTCACTGAGCTACGTGAAATGAGCTGCAGCAAGACGAAAATCTGGGCCAAGTTAAGCTGAAAGGACTATACAAACGACTCTTCCTCTCTTACCTCATCCGACAGTCTCTTAATCTCTAGGTTATCTAATGCTTATATTCTCTTCTAGGTTCGACTTCATCCAATAATTATACTGTGTCTCAGACCATCCAATACTCATGACTCTTCCTTTTCCTTTTCCCAGTTCATTATTTACTTTCCTTCCTTCCTTCCTTCTTTCATTTCTTTAATTTCTTTTTTCCTTCCTTCATTTCTTCCTTCCTTCCTTCCTTCCTCCCTCGTTTCCTTCCACTTCACTAAATACCTACTGTATATCCTCTGTCACTCCCAGCTCACCTAGTGCCACTTTCCGTCGACCCAAAACCTTTCCACTCCTCTCTCAATTCCCCCAGTTCCTCCTAACCCTACCAGTTCACCCTATGCAACTCACGCTTCTCCCAATCCTTGTCTGCTTCTCTCAGTTCACCCAATACTCCTCCGTCAAATCTTTCAGAAAATCAAACCAAAATTTACTTCTCCCATTTCAGCCAGTACTACTACTACTACTACTACTACTACTACCACCACCACCTGTACTACTACTACTGCTTCTCATCTTTACTCCCTCTTCTACTCTTCCCAGTTCACCCAACCTAACTCGTCCTCCTTACTTCCACTCTCTCCTCCCCTTTCAAGGTCAACTGATGCAAATCCCACTCCTTCAACTCGCTTCCATTCCATCCAGTCCCCCCAGGAGCCCTACCTCAATCTCCCAGTTCCCCTCATACTCCTCCCTCAGCCCACAGTTCAACCAATACTGCTCCCTACTGCGTCCCACTACTGCTCCCTATAGCCTCCCACTTCAAGCAGTACATCTCCCACTCTTTTCCCACCTCCCACACACTTTCTCCTCCTCCCAGTTTCACCCAATGCCACTCTCACAGCTCCCTCAATCCCCCCAATACCCTCCCCCCTCCCAAACCCGATATCTTGAGATCTTGTTATCGGAAAGGTGTTTTGGGTGGATTAATGTTGTTACCTGTCTTCCTCCACTCCTATCCACCGCTTCATTTGTCTTCCTTGATCTTACTCTTCCCTCTTCTGGGGATTAATGTTGCTGTCTGTTATCCTTCACTCTCCTTCTCTGCTTCATTTCTCTTCCTATATCTTACTCTCTTGTCTTCCTCCTCTCCTTTGGGTGCATTGTCACTAGTCTTCCTCCATTCTTATCCTCTGCTCCATATTATCTCCTTTTATCTTGCTCCTTTCTTCTATATCATTAATTTATTTTCGTCCACTCTATCTTCCTACTGATGTTTAGTCTTCGTGCACACTATCTTCCTCTTCGTGTGTGTGTGTGTGTGTGTGTGTGTGTGTGTGTGTGTGTGTGTGTGTGTGTGTGTGTGTAGGATTTCATTAGCTACAGTACTGTCAGTATTTTTGTCTTCCATTTTCCTTATCTCCATTTCTTTTCCTTCTCTTTTCTCAGTTTTCCTTCTCAACACTTCAACCCCCCAGTATCCTTCTCTCTCTCTCTCTCGTCCCCAAACCCGATATCCCCACCTCCAGGCCTGGTTTTATCGGGAAGTTATCGGAAGACTGTTTTGGGGAGGAATTCAATGTTGCTACTTGTCTTCCTACATCCTCTCCCTTTGCATCATTTGTCTTCTTTTGTTTTGGTGTCAGGCATTATTCTCTCTCTCTCTCTCTCTCTCTCTCTCTCTCTCTCTCTCTCTCTCATTTCTTCCATATTTTCCCTTCACTTTTAAGGTCTCCACGAAATGTACAGTATTTCGTTAGTTTATTTATTTCTTCCAGTTCTCGTCAATTATGGAAGATCCCTAACACCCCTACCTTAGCGATTTATTTTCCGATATGGCTGGTTATGTTCTTTTTGTCAATTTTCTTTATGTTGTTTTTTCAGTCTAATTATCTAAAGCTTTTTTTCACTCGATTTTCTTTAAGTTCTTTTTTCAGTTGATTTTAAGTTCTTTTTCAGTAAATTTTCTAAGTTCATTTTTAAATCGATTTTCTTTAAGTTCTTTTTTTCAGTCGTCTTTCTTTAAGTTTTTCTTTCAGTCGACTTCCTTTTCTTTTCTTTTCTGTAATTTTCTGTTTGTAGTCTTTTTCACGGTCTTTCAATCGATTCTTTTAGTCGATTTTAAGTTTTTTCCAGTCGAATTTCTTTTAATCTTTTTCAGTCGATTTTCTTTACGTTCTTTTGTTCAGTCGATTTTCTTTACGTTCTTTTGTTCAGTCGATTTTCTTTACGTTCTTTTGTTCAGTCGATTTTCTTTACATTCTCTTGTTCAGTTGATTTTCTTTAAGCTTCTCTTTCAGTCGACTATCTTTATGTTCTTTCTTGGATTGATTTTCTTTCCTTCTTCTTTCCTATCTCCTCCTGCATCATTTGTTTTCTCTTTCTCTCTAACTTTCCTCCTTCAGACTATCCTACTCCTTAGATTGCTTTCTCATTTTCTCTAAACCAATTCCTCTCTCTCTCTCTCTCTCTCTCTCTCTCTCTCTCTCTCTCTCAATTTATCGTAAACCAAGTCTCAAAGAAGTCATGCAGTAGTCCTACATAAAAAATTGGACTTTATATATATATATACATACAGACTGGTATTTTTTTTTTTCTCGTTTTAATATTCATTGTAAAATACCTTTGAAATGTATGGTAACTGTGCGTGTGAAGACAAATTAACATTAATGAAGAAAAACATGAGTGACGCCCAAAAAATAATAAACAAGAAATTACATTAGACGACAAAAAAAATAAGAAAAATATGAGTGAAAGCAAGAAAAACAAAACATCAGATGACAGAAGACAACGCAAGACAAAATAAGAACACAAACCAATACAAATGAGTAAAGACAAAAGAAGAAACAATCCATCTTATACACGCCCGAAGCTTGAGAAGGTTTGTAAATATGGGTCCTGATTCGTAACCCACTTTTTCCTCCTTCTGTGTTATAAGTTTCAATTCACCTTCCTAATTCTTTTTACCCTCTTCCCTTCCCTCTTCTCTTCCTCCTCCTCCCCCTCGTTTCTTTTCTTCTTCACTTCCACCGTTTCCTATTGTCTTTTTTTGTTGTTGTTTTGTATCTTCTGCTTCTTACTTTTCATCGTCTTCCTATCGTCTTTTCAGTCTCATGATTTATTTCCCTTCCTACCTTCACTCCTTCCTTGTTTTCACTCTTCCTCTTCCTTTCAGTGTCTCCTACTCTCTCTCTCTCTCTCTCCCCAACCCGTTATCTTATCTTATCTCTCTCCTCTCTTTCTTCATCTTCCCTTCTCTCCACTTCCCGTTTATTTTGTGGTGCCATGAAAGCCATTGTTACTTCAAGGTTACTAATCTCGTGGGCTTGGGAGGTTGCCGCTAGTGTGTGTGTGTGTGTGTGTGTGTGTGTGTGTGTGTGTGTGTGTGTGTGTGTGTGTGTGTGTGTGTGTGTGTGTGTGTGTGTGTGTGTGTGTGTGTGTGTGTGTGTGTGTAAAACCGATACTCCACAAGGTACCATTAACGACACCAATAAATACGTGGTTTCTTTATCGGCAGAATCCTTTACAAAACTGGCCGAGGTGGTAGGGAAGTGGTCTGTTGTTCCAATGGACGCAGGTTCGAATCCCGACCGGGGCAGAAACAGTTTGAAAGATTTGAATTTCATTAAAGTAGAATATAATAACCTACAAATAACACCCGCTGACATGTCGTAAAAACACCCTCACTAATACCAATACACCAGTCCGGTATGTATTATGATGGACGGTAGGTGTTAGCGCCAAGGCAGTGACATGTGGAAGTGTATGGTGGACTATGTAGGAAGACTGGTGGGCCTAAGGGAGCGGACTGTTAAGCTTATGCCAAGAGTCGGACGCATAGAAAAAAAAATCAGTCAGCTTCACATCTCTCGCACTCAACCTCCCCCCCCCTCTCTCTCTCTCTCTCACAAACTCACACACACACACACACACACACACACACACACACACACACACACACACACACACACGCACACACACACACAGGGATCCATTAAAACTCGTCACCCAACAACATTCCATTTCACTCACACCTCTGAAATGGTAGACAAGTTTTATATATATCACAAAATCCACGACCCTATCATTTAACTTTTTTCTGCATTTTACTTTCCGTATTATGATTTAATTTTATCGCTGGAAATACGATTGGGATTATTATAACTGATTATTATGGCTATGATTTTTTTTTTAAATCTGTACTCGTATTTAATTTTCGGCTGAAAGGATGGGACGGCAACGATGGGAATGATGATGATGATGATGATGATGAAAATGACAATGGTGATGATGATGAAAATGATAATGGTGATGATGACGACGATAATGGTGGTGTTGATGAAGATGAAAATGACGATGATGATGATGATGACGATGATGATAATGTATTTCTTATTTATTTATTTATTTAATTATTCCTTACCATCATTACTTTTGTCTTAGTGAGATGTGTAAAACTGATAACAGATCTTTCTCTGATATCCAGTTATCCATGCAGCGCCATTATCAATAAAAAGTAGTAACTGTTGGATTGATAAGGATGATAAGATGATAAATGGGTTAGGTGAGGCTGAGTGGGGAGGGTGGGGAGTTAATGGGAGTAGTATGAAGCTGGGGTGGGTTTGGGTGGGGTGAAGAAAGGGTGGATGGGGAGCTGGTGATAGGGGTATAGAGGTGTGGTGGGGTAGAGTGGGGTGGGATAAGGTAAGGTAAGATAAGGTAAGGTAAAGTATAAGGAAAAAGTAAAGTATGATGTGAGGTGGGGTTACGAAGTAGGCAAGTCAGTGAAAGGTAATGACTGAGGGATGAGGTAAATGACAGTAAGGTGTAAGTGTCTGAGGTAAGAAGGAGAAGTGAATGCAGCGCGAGGGAGGGGTGAGGGAGGGGTGTGGGGGTAGGGGAGGAGTGAGGGGCAGTGCGGGGGTAGGGGAGGAGAGAGGGGCAGTGCGGGGGTAGGGGAGGAGAGAGGGGCAGTGCGGGGGTAGGGGAGGCGTGAGGGGAAGTGAGGGGGTAGGGGAGGAGTGAGGGGAAGTGTGAGGGTTGAGGTTATGGTGGGAAAGGGTCTAATACTGAGGAAGGCGTGAGGGTGTTGTGGGGGTTGAGGCAGTGGTGGGGTGAGGGTGGGGATGGAGGGGGTGAAAAACGCTAAAATTATGAGATCAGACTGAGGTTAAGGAAGGTTGAAGGTAGAGTGAAAATGGGGAGGTGGTGGTGAGGGAGGTAAGTGGGGAGGGAAAGGAAGTGGGAAGTGTGAAAGGGAAGTGGGGAGCGAGGGAGGGAAGTGGAGAGCGAGGGAGGGAAGTGGGGAGCGAGGGAGAGACAAATGAAAAGAAAAGAATGGAAAGAGAATGACAAGGAGAGGTAAAATGATGACAGATGGTGCAAGGATGGAGAGAGAGAGAGAGAGAGAGAGAGAGAGAGAGAGAGAGAGAGAGAGAGAGAGAGAGAGGTGAGCTAGCTGAAAATACTCTCTTCCCCTCACTTTCAACATGACCATCAACATACTCAGGTGTCAGTGAGAGGCAGATAGGGAAACGTGTTATGAGTCAATCAGAGCCCCCCACCTCCCCCCTTCTCTCTCTCTATCTATCTATCTGTCTATCTATCTATCTACCTATCTATCTATCTATCTATATCTATCAAATACAGTATATTCACAACCCGACAAAGTTTTTTGAACATCAATTTCTAACCCTGACCACAGCTAGACGTAAAAAGTCGAATACAAGATCAACATCATCACATAATCACCATCATCACATCATCACCATCATCATCATCATCATCATAATTCTCACTCGCTTTCCACTAATACGCTGGGCACATAAATATACATGAAAAGAAAAAACAATACAAGAACTGACCTTGAAATGAATCAGGTAACAATTAATATGCGAGTAGAGAGAGTGAAAACTAGCCTCTTCACTTCAGTAAGGATGACGATCTGTTGTAAAACTGGTGGGAAGATTTGTAAAACAACTACAGGTAAGGAAATGGGCAATAACGAATAAAATGTAAGATGTGGAAAAATGATGATACGTTATTAAGAAAAAAGACATGATAATTCTCCCATAAAGAAAGGTAAAAAAAATCAATGAAGATAATGTAAATAAATAAAAATATGCGAAAAAGAAAAATACTCGAAAGTAAGGCAGAAAGATGTAAGAGGAAATATGGAGGTCTGGTTTTAAGGTACTGGGGAAACTCTTGGAGGAAAAAATAGGAGAATCATTGGTGGCAACGTTGCGGTGCTTGCATGGCTTCTGCTTCCACCTGGCCGCACACACGCATACACATACATACATACACGCATACACACAAACATACACACATGCATACATACATACATGCATACATACACACACGCATACATACATACGGTACATACATACATACGGTACATACATACAATACACACACGTATACATACATACATACATACATACATTTATACACGCACTTACACACTTACAGACGTAGACTACATAACCACACACACGTAACATACGTGCATATAGCCTGAAGTAAATCCAGTTACACACATACATACACATCACAGATTACTACACACTTACATACATGAATGTATATATTCATCCACGAGTACACATACAGATTTTGACTCTCTCTCTCTCTCTCTCTCTGAAAACACACACACACACACACACACACACACACACACACACACACACACACACACTGGCGGACGGTCATGTGCGCACATACTGAAGGACGCACACTATATAATTCATGCGTGCACATACGCACATAAATGCACTCACCCGTTAAGAAACATGCTCTTGCATTTTCAAATGAACGGATACACACACACACACACACACACAAACACACACACACACACACATACCATAATAAACACACCCACATCCACATGGCATTCCCCACCCACCCACACAAATATAGGCACTCCACACACACACACACACACACACACACACACACACACACACACACACACACACACACACATACCATAATAAACACACCCACATCCACATGGCATTCCCCACCCACCCACACAAATATAGGCACTCCTTCACACACACACACACACACACACACACACACACACACACACACTGGCTTAAGGCCACCCTAGGGGCTCTATTTTTACCTTTTTGTTTTGCATGGTGGACTAAAATTTTTTCCTTGTCCACTGCATTTTTTTCTTTTCTTGATTTTTGTATTTCGTTTTCTTTTCCCAGTTTATCTGCTGTTCAAATTGTCTCTGGTTTTCTTATTTATTTTTTTCCTTCCTTCTCTTTAGTGCTTTTTTTTTTTCCCCTGCGCCAAATTACAAACAAACACTGCTTATTTATTTTAATTTTTTCCCACAGATGGTACTTTTCAATGTTTTTTTTTTTTTTTTTTTTGACGCAGACTATTGGGATTTTGTCTTGACGTAATTATTTGTTCTTTTCTTTGATCATGCTTTTATAACATTATTTTTTTCGGTTCATGACGACCAAGCCATCCCCCCTTTTCTTTCTTTTTTTTCTTCCTCTCTCTCTCTCTCTCTCTCTCTCTCTCTCTCTTGCTTTGCCCTTTCTTTCAATTACAGTCCTTTTTCCCCCCGCGTGGTAATTTT
>NC_137048.1:31108406-31115906 GCF_032717465.1 Coenobita brevimanus
TTACCATATTGCTGTAAGTTTGTTGGTTTGTCCGTTTGTTACAGCAACACAGCAAAACCGGCGCATGTAACACAATTTTTGTTACAGCAAGGTGCCGCTAAAATATTCCAACTTGAAAAATAAAACAATTTCCAGTCCAATCGGCCACCGGTTCTCGAGTTATGACTCATTTCTGGCCTTTTGACATCGAGCAGAGACCACCTGAAGGCGACCTTTAGGCGGATCACTTTCTTAATGGGCAATGAAGTTACCGTAACAGCCTTTTTGACAGAGCGGAAAGGCCACCGAAGGCGTCTTTCAGTAGTAGTAGTAGTAGTAGTAGTAGTAGTAATAATAATAATAATAATAATAAAAATATTAAACCTCAACAAAAAAGAATAAAAAAAAACAATTAATTCAGCATAATAAATAATTTTAATAATGAAAAAATAACCAATAATCAAAATTTTATGGTAACCGCCCATGTGTCCACATTTATCTATTTATTTATTTGTCTCCATTTCATATATCTATTTTTTTTTTTTTTTTTTTGCTGCCTCGATTTTTTCACGAATGCATTTTAGTGTGCCATAAAATTTCGTCCTGTGTAGTTAAGATGAAAATTATGACTACTTATTTTTTTATGTCTGCAGCCTCCCTCGTTAACTGCAAATCTATCACAAATATCTATCGTAATCAAACTATAATCTATCGCAATAAACCTATCACATCCCATATAATCTATCATAATCAGCATATTCATCACAATCCTTATAATCTATCGTAAGCAATCCACATAATCTATCGTCAGTAATCAGTCCAACTACATCAGTATTATCTACCGTAAATAATATCTATCGTAAGTTGTATCTATTGTAAATATCTATCGTATGTACTATCTATCGTATTATCTATTGTATTACCTAACGTATTACCTATCGTAAATATTATCTATCGTATCTATCGTACGTATAATCCATCGCAAGCATTATCTATCGTAAATATTAACTGTCGTATTTTCCATCGTATTATCTACCGCAAGTACTACCTATCGTATTATCTATCGTAAGTATTATCTATCGCACTCCTTCCTACTCCTGCCTGCGCGTGTCGGGTATCGTGCGGTGTAATGCGATAGCGGAAGGGTATCGTGTTCCCGCTTACCCACCCTACCGGAACGACAGGTTACCGGGCCACTGTGGGAGCGACACGACGAGCAAGACTGGAAAAACGACAAAAAAAAAAAAAAAGACGAGAGGGGTAAGGAAATATGGAAATAAACAGCAAAAGCGACTGAAAAAACGACGAAGAACAAAAGGAGTGAAACTGATAAGGCAACTGAAAAAACGACATGGAGTTGGTAGGAAAGACCTGAGGAAACAGAAGGAAACAGGAAAAGCGACTGAAAAAACAAGACAAGGAGGTGGGAACGACATCATATATAAATGGAAGGAAACTGGAGAAGCGACTGACAAAAAACAACATAAGAAGAGGTGGGAAAGGCACAAGGAAATGGAAGGAAACGACAAGAGGAGAGGTGGGAACGACATGGTATATAAATGGAAGGTAACTGGAGAAGCGACTGAAAAAAATGACACGAACTTGGACCCATATGTGTGGGAACGACAAAAGGAACGTAAAAAAAAAAAAAAAAGTGAACGACATGAGGAACGACTGGGAGGCAAAGTGGACTAAAGACTGTGGAAACGACATGTGCAGGTGAAATGAGCCTGTGAGGACATGAGAGTGACTGTGTGTGTGTGTGTGTGAGAGAGAGAGAGAGAGAGAGAGAGAGAGAGAGAGAGAGAGAGAGAGAGAGAGAGAACTTTAACGACAGGAAAATACTGAGATAAGCTAATGTAAAATTAAATTAAATAATAAATAAATAAACGTGATGGGAGAGAAAAAGTTAACTTGAAAAAAAAATCGTCTGGTTGTATTCAGAATAAATTACAAACGACGTCATGGTATTAAAGGGGTTAATCAATCAGTTCACCTGTTAATTACGCAATCCTTCCTCTCAATCACCTGTCCATTAACCACTTCAGCCCCCATCCCCCCTCTCTCCTCATCCCTACCTCAATCAAATACTCTCGCCCTCTTCCCATGCAGCCTTTCTCCTCCCTCATCTCTTTCAAACACCTATCCCTCACCCTGTTCCCACTCAAACGCTATCCCCCACCTTCCCCTCCTCATCCCTTGTCCCTCACCTTCTCTTCGTTCAAATACCCATCCCTCACCACCTAACCCACTCAACCCCTCTCTCAACTTCTCCCCCGAGCCCTGTTCCTCATCCCCTCCCTCACCCTCACCCCCACTCACACGCCAGCCCCCACCTCCCCTTCCTCATCCTTCCCCCTCCCTTACCCTAACTCAAACACCTGTCATACACTGTCTCATGTACAGTACTTTCTCATCCTTGGCGATTTAGTTTGCATATTACACCTGAGTATTCCCTTCTATATTATCTGTATTCTGAGTATCGATAGAGATTGCAGTGGGAATTTTGACTCCGTTTATCAGGTGATGGCCAAGGCAAGTAAAATTGGAGGATAGATTTGACAAGTAACCACCGAAATTCATCCTTTTCATACCTAAGGTTCATCGGAATCCACACAACCACGGCTTAGGATTCAGTGAAAAAGAAAAAAAGAAAAAGAGGGGAACACAGTACTCAACGTAGCACTTGTCCCCCCCCCATCCACCTTACACCTGTCCTACCCTAACACCTGACTCACTAATCACCAATTCACTTACACCTGTCCTAACCTCACACCTGCCTCATTAATTGCCAACTAATTTGCTATCCTTTCCTTATTTTCGCTGATTAACACTGGAATACGATGCTAGTCACTAAAAATGGACTACAGAACGGATGTAGAGCTGTAGCGCTGTCCTTCTATGTGCATAAGCTGCATGAGGACGAAAATCTGGGCCAAGTTAAGGTGAAAGAACTACAGTCACACTATGAAAAAAGCAACCGAGCACAGGCAAAATTACCGTACCTTGTGTTGTTACCTTCTATTTCTAATATTCTTAACTTCTCTACTGAAATGATGTACGTTTTTACTTTTCTCTGGCTATTAACAGGACGATTTGTATGCAGTTCTGGGAAATATGATGCAATGAAGTGGCTAAAGAAAACTGTATCTAACCCCTCCAGCCGAAATATCTCAAGCTGAATAAAATCGTCCAGTGGTAACAAGAATATACTACATTGAAAGAGCTAACACTTCCCGTTATAAATCAGTCTCACTCTTCATAACCTCCTTCATTGTGTCCGCAGGAAGATTAAATATGACAAATGATTAGAGCACTGAAGAGACGAACATTTGCAATTATGAATCATCCTCACTGTGCATAATTGGTCTCACTTTTCATTTACTCCTTCACAAAGACGCTGTTCTGAATATAATCGTCCTGTAGTTGCACAGACGCGGGAGGCCGAGGATGAGATAGAGGGATGGAGTGGAGAGGTATATGAGAGAGGGTGTGTGTGAGCTGGAGGGTGGGCAGTGAAATGGCAGGGGACAGGGCGACATGGAAGCGAACTGTTTGTGGCTACCCCTTACGGAATTGAGGCGTCTGACAATAGATATAGATAGACGGGTTGGAAGATTACAGTGAATAATAATAATAAACCTGAAGTGATAAATATTCCCCCTTATGAATCAGCGAATCACAATGCACAACTGGTCTTGCCCTGGACACAAAAGGACTGCCAGGCCAATACCAGTTAATTTTTTTTTCCCCTAATACCAGTTTTTGCCCCTCCAGCGCCACACTCCTTACAGGTGATGCGTCCCCCACCACCTCGCCAGGACAAGTACCCTATGTGAGGTATGTCAGGGGGTTAACACTGAGATTCTTATAACTCACTCGCAGTTGGAGTTACGTTCACAAGTCGCTTAGCTAAATATATATATATATAAAAATAATAATAATCCACAAATAGAAATATGAAAAACAGAACAAAAATGAAAATAAACAAATGTATATAAAACTAAATAAAAACTAAATAAATTCAACATTCTTAAAATGAAAATTCAGAACCTTGCAGATTTCCCCTACCCCTTTCACCGCCAGACCTTCCCCCCCTAGAACCCCCCCTCAACCCCCTTGGTAGGCCTGGGGGAGGGTTTAAGTTCCCATGGTGCTCAAAATAAACCCTGAACCTTCAAGTCTCTCTCTCTCTCTCTCTCTCTCTCTCTTTGCTTCCTTAATCCCCTTCCCTACAATGGTTTATTATTTTTTATCGTATTCAATCTGGCTTTAGAGGTTTAGCAACACTTTTTCCTAAGCGACTTATTTTGCACTCGACACCCCAGTATCCTCTTGTAATTGTATTTTATGACTTCTTAATTGTATTCAAATTGTCTTGAGATTTCGTACCTAACACATCTTCCTTAGCGATTTATTTTGCACAGTACACCTCAGAGTCCTCCAGTAATCTTATGTTACTGACACGAACTACAGCGACAGGCGATAAAAATGGCGTACAACAAAATGCTCAGGTGTAACAGGCAAAATAAACGCCCTGACACCTTTTCCTAAGTGATTTATTTTGTTCATTACACCTTACTGTACTCGTTTGTGTTACGTAAACCCTTCCAATATCACCATACTCTGCATTAATAATGTACAAAAGGATATTAACTGACCATATGCAAAAATAAATCGCTAAGGAAGAGGTGTTGGTGAAACCTTCCAATCTCACTATACTCTGCATCAATAACGTAGTAAGGGATATTAACCAGCCATATCCAAAAATAAATCGCTAAGGAAGAGGTGTTAGCGAATTCTTCCAATATACCCACACTATGAAGCAACAACGCACACAAGGATATTAACTAGCCATGTCCAAAAATAAATCGCTAAGGAAGAGGTGTTACTGAATCCTTTCAATATCGTCATACTCTTCATCAACAACGTACCAAGAGGATACCGACCAGCCACATCCAAAAAATAAATCGTTAGGGGAGAGGTGTTAGGGAGCTTTTTTTATAGCCTCCCTTAACCCCTTCACGGCCAGAGGTGCTTCAAATAACAAAATCGTCTGGCCATAAGCAAAATTAAATCGCTATGAGGGAGGCGTTAGGGAGCTTTCCAGCCTCCCGCAACCCCTTCACGGCCAGAGGTGCTTCCAGGACTAAAATCGTCTGGTGGTAGATTAATTCAAGCGGAAAACACGTCATCGTACTGAAAGGGTTAATCGAAAGACTCTGAAGGACAAGGAATCCTACCTGAAGTGTGCCTGAAGGAGTATTTAACCACTTCAGCTCGATGACGTCTTATAATCCATTCCTTCTACTTTCAGACGATTTTATTCAGCTTCGAGATATCAGATTGTGGAGGGGTTAGGGGGGACGATTTCTACCTATCGTCGCCACAACCAGTCTCTCCTAAGTTGGCAAAATCTTGGAAGCCAAGGAGACTATTTCTAACCACGTCTCCAATGGTAGGAAAATCGCGGGAAATAAGAGTGTGTGTTTATAACCACGCCATCACAAATAGTTTCGTTTTTTTTTTTTTTTTTCCGAGGTTAAAATCATCACCGGACTGAATCGGTCAAGTTCACATGTCACTCAGGAAAAGCCCGAACGTTCTATTATTATCCTTCGAGACATTTCCTTCTCCCCCACCCTCCCGCAAGCTCAGGAATCCTATGCGCGCGTGCGCACACACACATATATACACACACACACACACACACACACACACACACACACACACAATACATAAAGCCAGAATTTTCCTTGCACAATTAAAGGATTTGGTTAAGTTCACTAAAGATTCAAAATATCACATAATCACCTACATATAATACTATACTCATTTCACTTTAACCTGACCTAAAATTGTCATCTCTCCATACTGAATGCCCGGTTGTAACATTTTAACACTAGAACAGGATGCTAGTCACGAAGATGTGCTATGGAAAGGACGTAGAGCCGTAGCATTGTCATATTTTGCCACCGGGCTACGTGAAATAAAAAGGACGAAAATCTAGGCCATGTTAAGGGAAAAAGAACTATTTAACTTTTGTAGAATTTTGATTTCCCTTCCAGAATAGAAAGACCAAGATAAGATTTTTTTCTTATCTGACCATCACTTCCCTGTTCTGTAAGTTTTTTTTTTAGGGAATAATCTGAAAGCTGAGGTACCGTAGCTATTAAAATTTACAGGGGAAAGGAGTAATGCGGTACTGTGACGTACTGAGCAGGGTGGTATGGTGCGGTGAGTGCGATAGTGAAATGCAGTGTAGTATGATGTGAGGTACACCATAATTGTGTACTGTACTGAGATAAGCTGTGGTATGGTGAAGGTGTTGGTGTTGTAAAGCTTGGAGTGGTGGTGTACGGTGTGGTGTGGTGTAGTGTATCATAGTGTTGTCTAGTGAAGTCCGGTGTGGCGTGATGTGTAGTTAGGTGTTGTGTAGTGTGGTGTGGCGTGATGGCATGCAGTGTGGTTACGTGCAATTACGTGCTATGCATTGTTGTTTAGTGCTGTGTAGTGTAGTGCATTGTAGTGTAGTGAAGCGATGAGTAGTGAAGTGTACTGTAATGCAGTGTAGTGTACGAATAGTGTCCCCAGCAAAAGTGTGGCTGTGTGGTGTGGTGGGGGGGTGAGGGAGGGAAGGCACACCAGCCCGACCACACCACACCGCTCACACCACATTCCAGCCACCTCACACTCACTCCATCCTCCCACGCCACTTCCTCACTCATTTCCCTTTCCATTAAACTCAGAATTGATCGATACCTGAATCTCCTGACCGGAGACAAGTTGCTTTATGAAGGGGATGTGTGGTGTGTTTGTATGTATGTATGGATGCGCATCATGATGTGTTGTTGTTTTGTAAACAAGTTAAGGTCGCCGTAACAGGTGGGTCGCAGAGGACGGCACAGGTGAGACGATATTTAATTAAGCTCATTGAGGTAGGAACAACTTACAGGTGAGGGTTAAAGTGATTTTTGTAGGGATGGTTTTTTGGTTTTGTGTCCTCTCCGACCCTCCACGTCACCATTCGCTAACTTAAAACGCGACAAACTGTGTGTCAGTTCCCGGGCCGAGTCGGGACGAGACTCCACCACTGTTGGCAAGACTAGCCGAATTTTTCCCCTGTCTGTCCGTCCCCACCGCCACCTCCCTCCTGCACCTCTTACCTCTACGTGGATCAGGGTCTTAGGTTTCCTCTTGCGGTGCTTGCTGGCGCTCTTGTGGGCTATGGGCATGGTATATCCTGTGGTATTAAGCACTCCCGACGCACTCACACTCACACACACACACCTCACCCCACAGCCTACACACTGACGAACGTACGTACACACTCACTAGCATACACACCACTCGCTCCGCCCCGACACCGATTCACAATTTAACGCACCCTATTTTGCCACCCTTCAGACGCACCCAATTACAACCGTACCCCCCCACACATCTCACACTTCATCCCACGCCCTCTAACTTCACCCCACCAACACACACCCCACTACGAGGTCGGGATATAAATAGTTCATC
>NC_137048.1:31118406-31120906 GCF_032717465.1 Coenobita brevimanus
CGATGCAGTAAACCAGACGTAACTGGAGTCACCACATAACTAGGTTCTGGCTATGCTGTGCAGTGCGGTGCGGTGTGGTGTGGTATGGTGCTTGTTGACAAACTTTTAGAGCAAGAAGTGTGGTGCCGTGTAGTGTCGTGTGGTGTTATGTAGTGTGGTGCAGTTTGTAAGTGTTGTGTTGTGTACGGTAGTGTGATGTGAACGTACGGTTCTGAGAATGGAAGGTGTACTACAGTGCATCGCAGTGCAGTGCAGTATTGTGTGGTGCGAGTAGAGGATCACCGTTGTGAGAGTAGTGCACTGTGCTGTAGTCAGTGCAGTGCAGTGTAGTGTAGTGTAGTGCAGTGCAGTGCAGTGCAGTGTAGTGCAGTGGAGCATGTTTTGAACTGTAGTTCAACAGTGACGTGGTATGTGGTGTGATGTAGTGTGGTGTGGTCTGGGATACGAGACAATGTGGAAGTGTGACTGTGACGTGTGGTGTTATGATGACATGAAAGTGAATCGTGATAACAGCGGTAGTGTGGTCGTGGGTAGTGAAAAGTGATGTAGAGAATGTGGTGATGTGATGAAGTGTAGTGAGAGGACTTTGTGGTAGTAAGGTGGTGAGTGGTGGTAGTGAGGCTGTGAGTAGTGTTAGTGTGTTAGAAGCGGTTGTGGTGGTGTGGCAGTGTCGTGGTGGTATTGTAGTAATGCAGTTAGTGATACCAACGGTGTGAAGTGGTTCGGTTCGGTGAGGCTGTGGCTGTACTGATGTGGAATGAATGTGGTGTGGTGTGGTGTGATGTGGTATGGTGTGGTGTGGTGTGGTGTGGTGTGGTGTGGCGTGTGGTGGAGGCAGGACCCGGGAGACACATTGGGACCCTGTTGCTGAGCTGTTATGGGCTGTAACCTATATTCCTTACAGGTGAGGTGGTATGGTGTGGTGTGGTGAGGTGGTATGGTGTGGTGTGGTGAGGTGGTATGGTGTGGTGTGGTGTGGTGGTATGGTGTGGTGTGGTGAGGTGGTATGGTGTGTGGTGTGGTGTGGTGGTATAGTGTGTGGTATGATGGGGTGGTATGGTGTGTGGAATGATGGGGTGGTATGGTGTGTGGAATGATGGGGTGGTATGGTGTGTGGAATGATGGGGTAGTATGGTGTGTGGTGTGGTGAGGTGGTATGGTGTGTGGTGTGGTGAGGTGGTATGATGTGTGGTGTGGTGAGGTGGTATGGTGTGTGGTGTGGTGAAGTGGTATGGTGTGTGGTGTGGTGAAGTGGTATGGTGTGTGGTGTGGTGAAGTGGTATGGTATGTGATGTGGTGAGGTGATATAGTGTGTGGTATGATGGAGTGGTATGGTGTGTGGAATGACGGGGTGGTATGGTGTGTGGTATGATGGGGTGGTATGGTGTGTGGTATGATGGGGTGGTATGGTGTGTGGTATGATGGGGTGGTATGGTGTGTGGTGTGGAGTGTGGTGAGGTGGTATGGTATGGTGTGGTGTGGTGAGGTGGTATGGTGTGTGGTGTGGTGAGGTGGTATGGTGTGGAGTATGGTGAGGTGGTATGGTGTGGAGTATGGTGAGGTGGTATGGTGTGTGGTGTGGTGAGGTGGTATGGTGTGTGGTGTGGTGAGGTGGTATGGTGTGTGGTGTGGTGAAGGGGTATGGTGTAGGGTGTGATGGGGTGGAACGGTATGTGGTGTGGTGAGGTGGTATGGTGCAGAGTGTGGTGAGATGGCATGGTGTGGAGAGTAGTGAGGTGGTATAGTGTGAAGTGTGGTGAGGTGGTATGGTGTGTGGTGCGATGTGGTGGTATGGTGTGAAGTGTGGTGGGGAGGTAAAGTAACAGAGGTGGTGTGATGTGGTGGCAAGTCACCCTGCGGTACAACACGCTTAGCATATCAAATTTCAGAGACAACGCTACTGTATCATAAACAAAAATAAACAGTGCATTCCTCGCTTTAAACACGATAAAATCTTTTCGCACAGAGGACACGGATTCCCTTAAGCAAAAAATAAACATCTGACGGTGGCAAGACTAAAATTTACCACCATAATGAAGAAATGAACAAAATCTTTCCACAAAAACTGTAAGGATACTGAAATTTTCCTCGTCACTGGTTCCAACTTAAAAAAAGAAATCTCACAGGCTTTGTCAAGAGGCGAGTGCTTCCCAGAACTGAAGCATGAAGGTTGGAGTGACAAGGGCCATGTTGTGAGAGTGTCGCGGCGTCATCATGTGGCTCATCTTAGCCTTGTCACAGAGTTGCAGCTGCCATTAAAAACTTCGGTGAGGAGAGGCCCACCAAATGTCAGAAATAATGGGGCAGTGATACGGCGGAAAAAAGCGGAGGAGAATCTGATACAAAGATGGCAGATACAGAAAGACAGACAAAGATAAACAGATAAAAAAATGGAAGGGAACTCGGACGGATAGGCAGATACACAAAACACTTGAATAACTTCACAATTCTTCGCTACTATCCACTACGAAAACGGAAACATGAAGTTCAAGAACGTTTT
>NC_137048.1:31123406-31175906 GCF_032717465.1 Coenobita brevimanus
TAATAATGAAACTTTGAAACCCAATCTGCAGAATTACACACGAACAATACCATCAACTCCCACACTATTTTAATCTCTCATACAGCGCTGGAGTCGTCTACCGTATGGAAAAATGGAAAAGCCGAGAACTTGGGCCCTGAGTTGTGGACGCAGTGACGCTCGATATGCCTCCGCCATGTCTTTGCGTACGGACTCGCCATACAACCTCCATGACTTTGCTGACATTATTTAATTCATTGTCCCATCATACTGTATCACTGACAAAAGTTTGGTTCAAATTCATCGAGGGGTTTAGGAGATATCACGCCCACATAGAGAAACTAAGACGACCCCCGTATGACCTTGACCTTTGACCCCTCAACCTAGCTGACCTAATCAGTTCATCATCTCCTCATTCTTCATTACTGTCAAAAGTTTGGTGGAAATCCGTCGACGGGTTCAGGAGATATCACGACCACAAAAGTGCTACGGACGCAAAACCAACGCACACACGCACGGACAGACTAACCCCTTAATGCCTCCTCTATCACAGGTGGGAGGAGGCGTAATAAAAGCAGGTAGCTGACTAAGATGCTTTCCTGGCACCTAAGAGGCTAGGTGTTATTACGGGAAGCCCGTGTGTGTGTGTGTGTGTAGAGAGAGAGAGAGAGAGAGAGAGAGAGAGAGAGAGAGAGAGAGAGAGAGCGTCACACATAGGGGACAAACAGTCGTCATTTTCCAAGTCGGTGATTCTTTGGTCGGTGGGCGGTAGAAATACCTCGTCACACACACACACACACACACACACACACACACACACACACACACACACACACACGCACACACACACACATACACAAGCATCATACTCTTACCACATCGTCTAAGCTTCATTTATACACATACCACGTTGCCTACATCGCCTTTACACACGTCGACACACACACACACACACACACACACACACACACACACACGAGACTATTTCAGGATTATCTATATTGAACCAGCCATTAACCACTTCAGGACAATGACGTATTCTCTCTCTTGCTATCCTGTTATCTCCAAATAATTATACTTACTGATAAGGGGTCTAAATTAATTATACAAATGATGAAGTATATTATCTAACCCCGTCAAAGTCTCTCTCCTAAGCTGAACAATATCGGCTAGAAAAAGTAAGAAAAACTAAGAATAAGTCGCCAGAGTAAAGGGGTTAAAAGAAGGATATTAGTTACTGTCTCTCTCCTTAAGCTCAACAATATCGGCTGGAAAAACTAAGAATAACTAAGAATAAGTCGCCAGAGTAAAGGGGTTAAGAGAGGGATATCAATTACTGTACGGTACATCGTAGGAAAGTCCATTCCAGTGGGTGGGTTTTACGATTACGATACCATACTTACGACACACGCTAGTGAGCACCCTGGCCACAAAAGAGAGAGAGAGAGAGAGAGAGAGAGAGAGAGAGAGAGAGAGAGAGAGAGACTAAGTAGATGCCGTTGTGATATTTAGAGAATTACCTGAGATACATGCATATTAATAGACAGAGACAAAAATAAGTAGATAAATATAGCCAGACAGATAGATTTATAAATACTTTAGAAATATGTTCATAAACAAGTATTTCGGAAAGAACTGATTAAGAAAGCAGTATAGCACTGAAAGGAAAAAAAAAAAAAACTACGTGGATCAGAATACCCCACAGTAAAAATAAAATGACTGCAGTATATTTGGAAATTATTACATAAATACGGAAACAACGTAGGAATCTACTGAAACAATCATAATGGGTGGGTGGGGCCGGAAAAAAAATTGGGAGAAACCACGTCCTTGGGTGTCAAACAGTGAGGTGATGATGACGGAGGTAGGTGGAAGGGGAGACTAGTGTTATTATCTCTGTAAATAGCCCCTCACCTGACGCCTTCCTGTGTTGAGGGGGACCTGCCTACCTGTGTGCAGAAGAAGCAGGGTAGAGGCGTGGAATACAAGGGCAGGGGAAGTCTGTAAGAGGGGAAACTGACTGGATGTGTAAAGGTTGGTGTGCAGAAAGGGGATACCTGTGTTTTCTGTGCCACGGCGAGGTGTCTGTAAAGAGCAGTTTTGTAAAGAGATGTTGGTATGTAATGGAAAATGTTTGAGAAAAAGGGAAAACTGTCCTTAGGTTATCTGTGCAAGAAGTGCCGAGATACCACCCATTACAGAGGGTGGCACAGATGGGGGCGTAACTGGGGGAGGGGAGTGTGTAGAAGAGTGGAGGTGAGTGTAAAGGGGAGGCGGCTGTTATTCTTTTATATCTTTTAACTGTTCCCTTCAGCAAAATTGGCACCATTTTGAATCTTTTACACACACACACACACACACACACACACACACACACACACACAC
The DNA here is from genome assembly GCF_032717465.1 of Coenobita brevimanus. NCBI lineage: Eukaryota > Metazoa > Arthropoda > Malacostraca > Decapoda > Coenobitidae > Coenobita > Coenobita brevimanus. The sequence goes on from NC_137048.1 coordinate 31,125,771, forward strand.
ACACAATCCCCCCCCCCTCTCTCTCTCTTGCTCAAACACTCATCAGACTCCTTGCCGCCACCCCTATTAAACCCGCGTATAAATAACTGGGGCTGGTAAACGCAAGCATCAACACACACACACACACACACACACACACACACACACACACACACACACACACACACACACACACACACACACCACATGCAAACACTGCCTGGAAAAATACTCACAAATATTACAGAAAGTACTAAAAAATGCTCAAATATTCCAGAAAATACTCACACGTGTTACAGTTTTTTATTAGTGTGAAATTATACAAATATTTACTTGTTCAAAGCTTCTAAAATACCGTCAGGCGATTTCAATCATGGAGGGGCTTGCAAATGCAGGGTTTGGATATAGAGTAACATTTAGTCATCCCCTAAGTTTTACACATCCAGTATAATCCGTCTTGAGGTGGTGGTGACGAAAACAATGACGATGACTGATGATGATGATGATGATGAAAATAATAATAATAATAATAATAATAATAAAATAATAATTAAATGGCAAAGGTCTTGGAGTTAAGTTTCATTAGCTGAACTAAAAAAGGGTGTAGCGATAATATAGTCAAGAACTGTACTGACAAAGAATCTTCCCCAGGCTGAACGATTACAACGCGGAAAAATCATACCATCTGAATAAAGCACTAAAAAAGATAGGGCTTTTCACTGCATTTCGTCAGCTGTAAATTTTCTTCAGACATCCGGGATTTTTTTTTATTTTTTACAATACATTGAGGCACTGGTCCATGGATAAAACTTGATTTTTTTTTTTTTTTTAGTACATTCAGTATGATCAAAAGTAAGGACACACTTGAACTTTCAAAAAATTATACTGGTATAAAACTATGTACGGATGAATGTGCGTGGTGGAGAGTTTTTGCGGCGCAAGTTTATTTATTTATTTATTTACGTGTTTGCTACTTTTTTACTTCCGCACATCTCTGTAATTCGTTTCTCTCATCTCCGAAATTCTGAACTCTCTCTCTCTCTCTCTCTCTCTCTCTCTCTCAGCTTCTAATCCTTCCTGCCCCCTCCCCCTCCTTCTGTTCGCCCTAAAAGCACCGTGAAATTGCACCCGAAAGGTTCACGCTGCTCCGAACTTGTCTCTCTCCCCTTACCCCTCCTCTCCCTCCTTTCTCCCCTCCTCCCCTAACCCCCTCCCCTCCCTCCACCCCTCCCCCCAACCCCTCACTCTTCTCTTTGTACCCTACTCCTTCCTCTTTTCCTTTGCTTTATCTTCTGCCACACTTCTATCTCCTTTTTCTTCTTCCTTCTCATTTGCCATTCCCCTCACTTTCCCCTCTCCCTCCCTGTCTCCTCTCCTTCCCTCTCCTCTCCTCTCCTCTCCTCTCTTCTCTTCTCCTCTCTCCTCTCCTCTCCTCTCTTCTCCTCTCCTCTCCTCCTTGACTCTTTTGAAGGAAGAGGAAGGAAGACCCTCCTCTTATGTACCTCTTTAGCCTCTCTTATCAACGCAATTGCCTCCTTTCCCTCCTCCTCTTTCGTCTTTTATTCTCCTTTCATTCGTTGTCGTCTTAATCTCTCTCTCTCTCTCTCTCTCTCTCTCTCTCTCTCTCTCTCTCTCTCTCTCTCTCTCTCTCTCGTTTTTTTCCTTTTTCTTCTTCTTCTTCTTCTTTTTCCTTCTTTCTTTCAACGACATGTAAAGTCCCGGAGTTTCTCTTTAAGACTTAGGAGAGAGAGAGAGAGAGAGAGAGAGAGAGAGAGAGAGAGAGAGAGAGAGAGAGAGAGAGAGAGAGAGAGAGAGAGAGAGAGAGAGAGAGAGAGAGAGAGAGAGAAACATTAAGATCTAGGAGTGGGACGAATAAAAACTAAGATATGCAAATTGAAAAGAAGCCCCGCGTGAATAAGAAATGGCCCTGAAAAATCAAGCGTTATGACACACACACACACACACACACACACACACACACACACACACACACACACACACACACACACAAAAGCTATACACATACATACACTGGTACACTCATATAATAACTCATTCCAATAGAATAAACAGACGATGAACGTATAAACTCGTACTGATGATAAAAATGATATTAACGGTAATGACACTAATGCTAGTTATTCTCGAAGGTTAATGAAGCACCCTAACACCTTTTCCTCTGCGATTTATTTTGCTAACTACACCTAACTGCCCTGTTGTATGTTATATAAATCCTAACATTTACTCTGCATAATTTTCGTACAAAGGGATATTAACCGGCCATACGAAAATAAATCGCTAAAGAAAAGGTGCTAAGGAGCCTCCTTATCCCACAAGAATGCCCATCAAAGCCATTAACATTATGACGGTGACAAAAAAATGATAATGAAGATAATCACTGCGATTATGACAGAGCTGAAGGTAATGATTGTGTCCCTAATTAAGATGACATGTACAAAAGTATATTAATAATTTTCCTTGTCATGAGAACATGATATTGGAATTAAAATAAAAACTAAAATGCGTAGTCAATTGGATAACTTTTTTTTTTTAAGCTGTACACCAAAAATAAAGATAAATAAAAGAAAAAATAAGCAAAATGCGCACGTATATCGGAAGCTCTTGACTATTGACAGAACGGCTTTGTGGTCAGTGGGGTGAGAGTGGGGGTCGAGAGATGGGGGGTCGAGGGGGAGGAAGGGGGTTGGGTGGAAGAAGGGGTGAGGGAAAAGCGAGGATGGGGGTGGAAAGGGTCAGGGAAGGGGAAGGAAAGGGATGGATGGGACGTGGGAGAGGGGAGTAAAAGGGGGAGAGGGGAGTAAAAGGGGGAGAGGGGAGTAAAAGGGGGAGAAAAGTGAGGGGATTGCAGGGGAAGAGAGGGAGAAAAGTGAGGGGATTGCAGGGGAAGAGAGGGAGTAAGGAAAGGGGATGCAGGGAACGGTAGGGGTGGAGAAGGGGGAGGAAAGGACGGGGGATGATGGGGAAGGAGGGGAGGAAAGGAAGGGGGATGATGGGGAAGGAAGGGAGGAAAGGAAGGGGGATGATGGGGAAGGAGGGTTGGGGAGAGTGTCAAAAGGCTGTTAAAGGGGGAGGAAGACGGGGAGGAAGGAGTGGACGAGGGGAGGGGTAGTGGAGGAGGAGAGGCGGGAAGGGATGGGAAGGAGGGTACGAGATGAGAAGGGGAGGGAGGGGGTGGTGTGAGAGGGAAGAAGGGGAAGAAGAGGGAGTGGGAGAGGAGGGAAGGGGAGGAGGGGGTGGGGAAGGAGGGTAGAGAAAGAGTGGATGGAGAGGTAACTGAGATGGGGTCAAGGAGAGGGCGGGGCGAGGAAGAGGGTGGGGAAGGGGGAAGGAGGAAGGAGTTACGGAGAAAAAGGGGGGGAAAGAAAGGGAAGAGAGAGGAGGAGAAAGACGAAAAAGGGTGAGGATGGTGGGTGTGGGGTACGGGAAGGGAAAAAGACGGTAAGGAAGGGGGAAAAAAGGAGGGAAAGGGGAAAAAAGGAGGGGAAGGGATGGAGTAATGAGGAAAAAACGGGAGGAAGCGTAAGGGGAGAGAGGGAAAGGAAGGAGGAGGAAGGAAGGCGAGCAAAAAACAAAAAAAAAGGCAGGAAGGGAGTTGAGGAAAGGAAGGTGAGGCAAGGGGAAAGGAAGGTGGAGAGGGAGGAGGGGGGGAAGGAGAAAGATGACAGTGAGGGAGAGGGAGAGGGAGAAGAGGGAGAGGGTGGAGGTAAATTAAATATAAAAAATAAAACATGCAACTCAATATCCCTCTTATCAACAACCCTTCAGTCCGATGACGTAAGTTCTATTTAATCCTTGCTTCCTCCAGACGATTTTACTCAGCTTGCGAAGAACCTCTCGTAGTGAAGCGGTTAATGAGGCTATATCTAACACCCACCAGCCCGAAATGCCTAAAAAATAATGAACACAATAAAAAAGGAAAAAGGAAAGAAAAAAATGTCATCTAATTTTCATCATTCGAAAATCTCTCCTAAGCTAAGTAAAACAGAAAAAGACAAAAAATCGTCAGAAGAAAAAATAAAAATAGGGAAAACCGTCTGAAGGAAAAAGAAAACAGAAAATATATCGTCTGAAAGAAAAAAAGAAGATACGAACAATCGTCTGAAACAAAACGAAAAAAGAAAACGAAAAATACAAGAAAAATCGTCTGAAGGAAGCAAAAAGGGACCAAAAACAAAAGGAAAAAATCATCTGAGGGAAAGAAAAAAGGGAAACAAGAAAAATACTCCATACCTGATTTCCTTCACTCTAAAAGTCTCTCCTAAGCTGAATAAAATCGTCTGAATATAGCAAAGAATTAAAAGGAAAAAAATTGGTCCTCAGAGCGAAGTGGTTTTAATCTCGTCTAAATAACTCTCATTAAATCAGATAACGACGTCATTAACAAACGCTTTAGTGCTCCCTTTTAGAATTAATTACGGTTATTAATTACTCTCAGCTGAATAAAATCGTCTGGCGTTGACTGGAATAAAGAAAAAATCAACCCCTTCAGTTCCACGAAGTATTTTTTTATTTTTTATTTTTTCAATTTTTTTTATTTATTCATTTATTTTTTATTTCTACATATTTTTTTTTTTTTACTTTTATTTTCTACTTTTATTCTTGTTACCACCAGACGATTTTATTCATCTTCTGGACGAACCGCCCTAGAAATGAAAGAGGGATTAATGGGGGGATTTATCTTAACTATCCCCCTCCTTGAAAAAAAAAAAAATCCATCCCGAGTTGTATAAAATCGTCCGAAATAGCATGAATTAAACAAAAATCGCCGGAGTGGAGGGATTAATGACGGACTATATATTTACCCCCGTTCTAAAAAATCCATCCCGAGTTGAATAAAATCGTCCGGCAATAGGAGGGATAAAAAAAAAAAAAAAAAAAATCGCCGGGATAGTGGGGTTAAAAGAGTAAGGATGTTTTGGTCACGGATGTAAAGGGTGAAATCTGGGATGAGGTGTCTGTTGATGGATAGATAGACAGAAATAAGAGAGGGAGGGAGAGAGAGACATTACATGGATAGGCAGACTGTTGGACGAGAAGGAAGATTAGAGTTGAACATACAGATGCAAAAAATGGTGTTCTAACTAAATAGATAGAAAAATAATTAAGATAAAAGATATGTTGACAGACAGACCGACATTCAGACAAGCAAATAAACAGGAGACACATTAGCGGGAGGAACGGTGTCTGGAATTTCGATGAACCTGCTTATAGTATATTAAAACACCTAAAGTCCAGAATCTCATAATCCTGCAAAAATACAAAGGAAGAGGCCAATTACATAAGGCCAAAATCTTTACAAATATGAAGTATAAAGCCGGACAAAAAACACCGAGCATGCGAAATTACAGACAAGGAGGGAGAAAAATATAATTGTTTACCTTCAAACTTAAGAAACTTTCCTGTCATAGAAAACCATTAATTTCAAGGGCTAACGATTCTATTCTTCCAGCTCCCCATTTGTCCACTATAATTTATTGTTTATACTTTTCATATGGAAGAAAGTGTAACAGGAAAAACCACATGGAAATAAATTACAAGAAAATTATACGGTTAATACAAGAAATGCCATACACTAATCATTTAGCCATGTTTATTGTCATTATTGGGCACGAAACTAGAAACTTTTTTTTTTTTTTCCCCTCCCCTCCCCTCCTCTCCCGATATCCTTTCGGTTCGCCCTCTATATTTTGGGATTTCTCAGCCAATGGTTGGACAGCGGCGTTCCTGAGCACGGCAGGCAGACAGGAAGGTAGGCAGGAAGGTAAAAGCAGGAAGTGACTGGGTAAGGTAGGAAGAGGGCCAGAATAACTGAAGTGGTCAATAATGGTGACTGATAACGATCGACTCAGGTGGGCATAAGAGGTAGAATAATTGAGTGAGGTAAGCAGAATAACTGAGGTAGGTAGGAAGGGTGTTAGAATGATTGGGTGAGGTAGGCAGAGAGGCAGAATGACTGAATGAGGTAGGAAGAGGAGCTGAATGACTGGGAGGGGTAGGAAGAGAGGCAGAATGAGTGAGTAAGGCAGGCGGAGCGGCACGATGAATGGGTGAGGTAGGCAGAGTGGCAGAATGATTGGGTAGGGTTGGTCGAAAGGCAGAATGATTTGATAAGGTAGGCAGAAGAGACAGAATGATTGGGTTTAGGTAGGCGGAGAGGCAGAATGATTGAATGAGGTAGGCAGAGACGCTGAATGATTGAATGAGGCAGGCAGAGAGGCAGCATGATCGGGTGAGGTAGGCAGAGAGACAGACAATGACTGAGGTAGGCAGGTATACAGGCACAGAGGTGTGTCTGTGTATGGATAAAGAATACACTGGATGCAATAGGTAGCAAGTAGGAAGGAGGTAGGTAGGTAGGTAGGTAGGTTGGTAGGTATGTGAAGGATGGTAGGTAGAGTAGGTAGGCTATTTAGGTAAGTAGATACACAGGTTGGTAGGGATGTAGATGAACATGTAAATGAAGGATATGAAGGAGGAGGAGGCGGGTGATATGCAAGGAGGTATGTAAGGAAAGAGGGAAGACGGAAGGATGGAATGAAAGAAGGATGGAGGAAGAGAGGGAATGGAGAGGAGGGGTGGTGCAAGGAAGAGAAAGGGTGGAGAGAGGAAGAGAGAGAGAGGCGGACGGAGGGAGAGTGGGAGAGAAGAATGGGAGGGATGCAAGAAGGAAGGGAGGGAGGGAGGGAGAGACACATGGAGGAAGGCAGTCTGTGACCTTCATGCTTGCCCGTGTGTGTGTGTGTGTGTGTGTGTGTGTGTGTAACGAAAACGTGATAAAAACTGAGAGAGGAAAGCAAGAAAGCAAAGGAATTAGGAAGGAGGGTGAGATGAAAGGGTAAAGGAAGAAAGAAAGCAGAGAGAGAGAGAGAGAGAGAGAGAGTCACATACAGTTCAATCGCCCTCAAAAATTCATCTACACTCCAAACTCAATAAAAACATAATAAAGTCTTGCCAAACTATCCACCAGTATTAAAGAGCACTGGAAGGGTTAAAATCTCCCTTTACTAGTTCAGAACCCCTAAAGTGTAAAGGGATTATTGATCGCAACTTTGCCTATTCCAGTCTACTTAATCATGGGCAAAAATGTTCGTCAGTTCTAATGCTGGGTCGATTTTCTCCTATTATCGTCTATCTGTCTTATGTTTCAGTCCCTTCATATTTGTCTACTTTCTTCCAGTGCATTATATTTCTATTTTACTGTCCATCATCATATTCCTATCTACTCCATTCCATCATATTTCAATGCTTGGGTGTATCATATCCCAATCTTGACATATCCTTGTATCTCTATCATACCCTAGTCCTGGCATACTCTAACAGTCTAATATATCCTCTATCATATTCTAGTCTAAGCAGCTATATTTGAGTACGGATATAATTCAGTCTTACATATTTCACTCTGTCATATCCTAGTCCAAGCACAGCATACTCCTTCTATAATTCTCAAGTTTTGGCTTCTTCCTGCATTATAGTCCAGGTATAATCAAGAGCGTCCCATTCCTGTCCCTATTCCCCCATTAATTCCAGAGCATATTCCAGTCTGTGTTTTCCCATTAATTCCACACCAAATTTCAGTTCTTGTATCCCCATGTGTTATATTCCAGAGACGCTCCTGTGTCCTAATCAAGTTCCAGTATAATCCCATCCATTATATTCCAGTCCTAACACTGCTGGACAATATTTTAGACACATTCTAGACTCACTACCCTTGCCCAATTCCAGTCCTGTCTTGTATATTCCAGTCCTAACAATGCTGGATAATAATTTAGACACATTCCAGTCCCACTATCCTTGCCCTATTCCAGTCCTGTTTTGTTCCAGTCTTTCAGGGCAATATTCCACCTATAATTCACTATAATAATCACACTACAGTATAATACTCTAAGCCTATCACAGTAGAGTTTGTAACACTCCTATCGTCATCTCTAACCAGACGCCTCAGTCTCGGGAGGGCTGGCCACAAACTAGCATCCCTTTCATTGTCTTTCGTCATCAGGTTGCTCTTTCTAGAACTCACGCCCCTCCTCACTCGTCTACCTCTCCGCTCCATCCTTCCACCTCGTCCTCAGTATCCCCCCTTCCACCTTACTCAAATACACTCTCCTAGTCGATATCTCATTCTCCATTCTCTCCATCTGCCCAACCATATTCCTGTCCTATCGTATTTCAGTTCAATATTCCAGTCTACAATACACCAGTTTACATTATTCGTCTACAATATTCTGGCCCATAAATACCAGTCTACACTATTCCAGTCGATAATATAATAAACTACAATATTCCAGTCTGTCCCTTCATGTTGTCCTTTTCCAGCGGCCCTTCAGATATTTCAAGAGAGGGTTGATGTGAGGATGGAGGGCAAGGGTGGGGTCAAGCAATACGCCCTCTGACCCCCTGACCTTTCTGTTTTGAGGTGCACGCCATAACAGGGCATAAAATATTAATGTTGGGAATATTGCTTCTTACTCTCTCTCTCTCTCTCTCTCTCTCTCTCTCACACACACACACACACACACACACACACAAAGCCCTCCCCTCCCCCCCCAACCTCACCCCTTCCGCAACAGCACACAAACACGCAAGATATGAAACCGTCTGACGCTGACTGAAAATTTAGGAGGGAATATAGATCCAGCGAAGAGCAAACAGACACAAGGACGGAATATGAAGTGGACGGAAGGAGGGAGGGAGGAAGGTCTGGGTGGCTGGATGGATGGAACGACCTATGGATGGGCATATTGATGGGTAGAAGGCTGAACGGATGGATGGATGGATGGATGGAAGGAAGCGAAATCAAATAAGCAGATGGATGGAAGGAGAAAGGAGGAAGGAAATATGAAACGGATGAAAGAAACAGATCGAAACAAGAAAGGCTGGAATATAATGTGAAACTGACGGGACACATAAAAAAAAAGAAAACAAAACTGGAAACCTGCATGATGAAATGAAAGGATAGATAAATAACACACATACGAGAGGGACAGAAATAGAATGAACACAGAGATGGATTGAAGGATAGATAGACTGCTGAGTAGACAGACAATCCCTTCAACCCGAGGACGTCATTTTCACCTTACTCCTGCTACCAGACGATTAAATGCAGCTCTGGAGATGGCGATGGTAGCGAAGGGTATAAGGAAGGCTTTAGTTAACTCGAATATTTTAAAGTTCCCCTGAGCTGAAGAAAATCGTCTGGATTTAAGAACTCTCTCTCTCTCTCTCTCTCTCCTACACTACATTTAATTTTCCACAACCAAATCCGATTCTTTTTTTTCCTCCTTCCTCCCTCTCTCTCTCTCTCTCTCTCTCTCTCTCTCTCTCTCTCTCTCTCTCTCTCTCCATCACACCATCTACGACGTAACAGAATAGCCTCTTCGCTTCGTTACATCCTGTCCTGCCTCCCTCCCTCCTTCCCTCCCTCCAGTCCCTCCTTCCTTCTATCTTTCACTCTCCATCCCTTGCTCCCTCTTTCGCACACACACACACACACACACACACACACACACACACACACACACACACACACACACACACACGTCGATCATATATCTACCAATATCCCAACTGAACCATCTTCAGTCCGTCAACACGACTCACTCTCTCTCTCTCTCTCTCTCTCTCTCTCTCTCTCTCTCTCTCTCTCTCTCTCTCTCTCTCTCTATTTATATCCCAACTCCAATATCTTCATCCCTTCCACACGACTCTCTCTCTCTCTCTCTCTCTCTCTCTCACCTACACTGCATTCAATTTTCCAATCCCAAATTTAACTTCTTACTCTTTCCTGGCCCCTTCCCCTCCCTCCTCCCTCTCTCTCTCTCTCTCTCTCTCTCTCTCTCTCTCTCTCTCTTAATGAACTTCTAAAATAACAAAGGTTAATAAAATGAGACAATACTTATTATGAGGTCTAGGGATGAGGGGATTATTAACAGGGTGGTCCAAATATAACGCTTCTCTTGTACTCCATCATTTATTTATTTCCTACTAACGCTGGTACACCCACACCCACACCAGCAGACTGAGCCATACACAAAATGTAAGATCTAGCAAGGACTGGAACGCTACTTACAGATTACGTTGAATATGTTCCTAATTCCACCTTCAAACAAAGGAAAAACAGCCCCCTACTCTCTCTCTCTCCCTCACACACACACACACACACACACACACACACACACACACACACACACACACACACACACACACAAGATACGAGCATCGTCTGTTTACTCACTTCATTACCTCCTTCCTTGTCTTCCTGCTTCCCATCCCATCCCTCACCCTCAACACCCTCTCTCTCTCTCTCTCTCTCTCACACACACACACACACACACACACACACACACACACCATCATCTCGTCACCTCACCCTCCAGTCCCTCCCCACATCACGGCTTCCATGAATACCAACCAGCTTTTATCACTACCTGTGTTATGGAGGGAGGGAGGGAGGGAGGGAGGGGAGAAGGAAGGGAGGAAGGAAGGAAGACGAAGAGGGAGAGAGAAAATTTGGGATGGAGTAGTATGAGAGAGAGAGAGAGAGAGAGAGAGAGAGAGAGAGAGAGAGAGAGAGGTGGGGGGGAGGTTACAAGGTGGTGTGGAATGGGGATGTCTCGGGAGAGCTAAAAAAAAAAAAAAAAAAAAAAAAGTCTTTCTTTGGACTGTCAAGGCATCAGGCGGCAGATGAAGATAGAAGAGATAAGGGAGGAAGGGAGGACAAGGGGAGGAAGAAGAGAGAAGAGGAGGATGAGATGAGAGAGAGAGAGGAAGAAATGAGGAGACGAGGAAAAAAGAGGAAGAGATTATTAAACGAGGAAAAGAATACAGGATAAAGAGGAAAAAGGAGGAGGAAGAGAAAAGAGGAAGAAGAGGAGAAATGAGGAGAAAGCTCATGGGAGGAAGAGGGAACAGAGGAAGAGAAGAGAAGAGGAGGAAAAGACAACAGAGGAGGAAGAGAAGAGGAGAGAGTGAGAGAGAAGAGGAAGTGAAAAGTAGAGGTATGAGGAGAAAGACGAGAAGGAACAGACGACAGGAAGAGGAGAGGGTGGGAAGAGGAGGAAGAGAGGAGAAGAGAAAGGAAATGAGATGCAAACAGACTAGTGAGAGGAAAACTTGGGCATACAATAATGGAGGAAAAAAATATGAGAGAGAGAGAGAGAGAGAGAGAGAGAGAGAGAGATTGTTAAACGAAGAACAGTGTACTAAAGATTGATAATAGGGTCAGAATGGAATCACACAGGTCAGGATTTGCGAATAAAAAACAGCAAATTAAAAGCTGACAGTAAACACACCCACCCACCCACCCACCCACACCCACACCCACACCGACACCCACACACATCTTACTTTACTTTCCTTTTTGCTACCTCCAGACTACATTATTCAACACCAACCTCACTTACTGAAGAGGCTGTATAAAGAAATAGAAAGTGCTAAGGAAGAGACCAGGAAGCAATCATTTTCCATCCGTAGCGAGGACCCCGCTTCCCTTCCGATCAGACGTGTAGTTGCAATAAAAAGAGTCAGGGAGCAGAACTTTCATTAAGTAAATCGAGGCCATCTATCTGTCTACTTACGAACCTACCTGCCTACCTAGTTATCTATCTATCGATCTATCTACCTACCTATTTGCCTAACTATCTGTGTGTGTGTGTGTGTGTGTGTGTGTGTGTGTGTGTGTGTGTGTGTGTGTGCGCGCGCGCTAAAAAGATGTAATCATATCAAACCTTCATCCCAAGAGATTTTCTTTTACGGACTTGTAACATCACGGGTAATATGACAAATGCGTTTTTAATTTTGCAAGGAAAGGGGAGAGCAATTCCACATATTAAAAAAAAATAAAAATAAAGGAAGAAATGGGGGGCGCCGCTCCCTCCGTTCCTCCCTCCACTACTTCACTGCCTCCGATACGATTTCTCAAGGGGGGATCATGAAATCCAGAAAAAATTTGCGTGGGTCTTGGTCCGCTTGGGCAGTAAAGAGATGAGATGCAGGGAGTGTGCTTTTTTTATACCCACACTTCCCGCTCCCCACCTCACATTCCCCACCCCCTTCTGTCCTCCTCCCCCTTCCCCCACCCATCCCTGTTCCCCTACTCACTTCCTTCCTCCTTCCCCCACGCGTCCCTATCCCCCTACCCATTTCCTTCCCCATCCATCCCTGTCCCCCTACCCATTTCCTTCCCCACCCGCTACTTATCTTTATCCCCTTACACACTTTCTTCCTCCGTCACCCATCCATCCCTGTCCCTCTACCCACTTCCTCCCACGACCTCACCCCACCTCACCCCATCCCATCTCATCCCCCGCCTCACCCCGCTCCCCACCCCACATCCTGTCCATTACATACATAAAGTGGGCCCATCGTAAAGCGTCCAGGGGCCACCAGAAGGCATCATCCCTTATAGATTTGCTGAGGCCAAATATTTAATCCTTTGAAGATGGTGGCGTTTTTATTATTCATTATTGTTATTTAATTCATACCATCTTCAGACGATTTTATTCAGCTCAGGAAACATTTTTGGAACTGAGGGTGTTAGAGCTTTCCCTGCCCCTAAGATGAATGAAATCGTCACCAGGTTTAAAAAAAAAAAAAAAAAAAAAAAAAAAAATGATTCGAAGGGCTGAGAGAATTTTTGCAAGTATTTTAGTCCTTCAGTATCAGGGTATCATTCTGACTAATGACTAACCTACCTTAATGTACTCAAAAGTTAACCAAATCTAATCAAACAACCAAATCTAATCAAACTTAACCAAATCTAATCATAGTCAACCAAATCTAATCACAGTTAACCAAATCTAATAAAACTTAACCAAATCAAAACTATATATTAATTCAATCTGACAAAACTTAACCAAATCTAATAAAACTTAATCAAATCTAATCAACCTTAACCAAAGCCTCACGAACTAAATTTAATGAAACTCAACCTAACCTAACCCAGCCGTACAACTACTCAGACAGAACCTAACCACCTGTTTGAATATGCAGGACCCGACTCCGCTTTCAGGGAGAGTGATAGGTAGAAGCTGGGCCCTCCAATGCTCACGCAGCACGAATAAGGAAGGTATGAGAGAAGTGCTTGATATGATGCAGTGTTGTAGAGACTGTGCTCATATATATCAATCTATCAAAACAAACCTATCCTACATTAATGTCACTATTACTCAAATACAGCATATTCAACGCCAAAACAACTCTAACAGGTAAGTTGCAGTCATTTTCCTTAATCACATCATATAAAAACCTAATTAAACCTAACGAACCTAACCATACTGTTACCTACACTAATCAAACCAATCTTAATATAACGTAACCTGACATCACCTTACCTTACTCTTCCCAACCATACCGTTACCTACACTAATCAAACCAATCTTAATATAACTTAACCTGACATCACCTTACCTTACTCTTCCCAACCATACCGTTACCTACCCAACCAAACCAATCCTAAACTACCCTGACCTAACTTAACCTTCCTATCCGTACCGTTACCTTCCCTAACCAAACCAATCCTACTCTATCCTAACCTAACCCTTTAGTAGCCAATGAACCCCTAGTCTCTAAATTCTAAAAGATTAAAAAAATGACGCAACATATTCCACTCACTAACTTATTCAAATCTAAACACACTTCACCACCACACCACCACCATCCACCCACTGTCCTACTCAACCATGTACCGTCAGCGCCACTTCCCCGTGAGACAGGAAAGTTTAAATGGCGCTGGAATAATTCAGCAATAATTCTTAATGGACCGGTTTCCAGGGAGCCAAGTATGAATAATTATAAAAGAATTTGTTTTAAAATCATGTATAATCGAGGAAGGCGGCAAGTTTTGTGTAATTTTAGGAGGGCGTTCACGTTATAAATAATCTTGTTCGGCTAGGAAATATAAGGAGATATAACAAGTAAGTATAATATGGAAGCAAGAAAGTTTAATAACGAGGCAAAATAAGGTAAAATAATGATGTACAATAAGAGGGCTTAAGTTTGAAGTATAATAAGATAAGTATGATAAAGAAGTGTAATAACGAAGTACGATAAAGAATGCAATAAGGAAGTACGATAAGAAGTGTAATAAGGAAGTACGATAAGAAGTGTAATAAGGAAGTACGATAAGAAGTGTAATAAGGAAGTCCGATAAGAAATGTAATAAGGAAGTACGATAAAGAAGTGTAATAAGAGTGATAAAGAAGTATAATAAGGAACGATAATAAGAAAGCATAATAAGAAGATTTAAGTATCAACAATAGCAATACATCATTTGTTTCATTACTGGAGGTCGGAGCAAGGGAGACGAGAGGAGAAGCTCAAAAAAAAAATCCATAGTGGTAGAGAGAAAATGAAAGCACAAAGAAAAAAGGAAAAAAATCCGCAAGGTAAGGAAGTCGAAATTTACTTTCTCTTTGGTATCACGTAGAAAGACTGATTTTAAGAAGATTTTGCTATATACTGTAAATACCTCCTAAATAACTCCTTAAAATTTGGAGTAAATGTTACTTAGAAAGACTGAGTTTAGACAATTTCGCAATACTATATACGTATCTCCTACATAACTCCTATAGATCTGGATAGAATTTTAAGTGGAAAGACTGATTTTAAGACGATTTCTCTATATAAGTATCTCCAAAATAATTCCTTAAGATCTGGCGAGAATTTTTAAAGACTGATTTGAAGACGATTTCGCTAATTATTCCTAAATAATTTCTTAACATTTGGAGAGAATTATCGAACAGGGTGTAGTATATTTCAACCATCATTAATCCCTTTACAAGTATAATGTCTTCCCTGGGCTTAAAATACTTCCCTTTTAGCAGTAAGAATAAAGCACAAAGGACGTACTTGTGGTGAAGAAGTTAAAGAATAAAAAAATAGTTCAAACGCTAATTTAACCCCTTCGTTACGAGGTATTTATACTGAAGAAAATTGTCTGATGATTGCATGCGTGTAGTAAAAATAATCGCGTCATGAAACAGATTACGGAAAAAAACTAAAAAAGTGCTATTAGTACTCTTATTCTTTTTCTTATTCTTATTCTTACCATCATCATCATCATCATCATCATCATTATTATTATTATTATTATTATTATTATTATTATTGTCATCATCATCATCATCACTCACTTCCGCCTTAAGCATACCTGTAATTAACCTGTAACTCACGGGTGCAGTCGCGTGTTGTCCGTGTTATTCCAGGCAAGAATGAGAGAAACTTAATTAAGCCCGTAAAATACTAGGCAATTTATACCGCAGAGATAAACAAACATGTAAACACCTCTAACATTTACCGTAGTGTAAATTACTTCGAAAATTGTACTGTAAATAAATAAGTATACAGTATCATGAGTATACAATATCTATCATAAGTATACAATATCTATCATAAGTATACAATATCTATCATGAGTATACAATATCTATCATGAGTATACAATATCTATCATTAGTATACAGTATCTATCATAAGTATACAACATCTACCATATGTATTCAATATCATGAGTATACAGTATCTATTATAAATATTCAATACCTACCATCATACAGGAAACATAACTGAAATATTTGTGATATTATAATGCATAAAAATCTTAACTTCCTCATGGTCGGGATAACTCTAGTGGTCTATGGCTAACGTCAGACGATTTTTCTTTAGCTGAGTGGGTCATAAGAGCCTGAAGTCTGTCGGGTAAGGAGACTCCCCTAGCACCTGTTCCTTAGCGATTTATTTTCGGAAATGGATGGTTAATATCCTTTGGGTATGTTATTTATGCACAGTATGACGATGGTAGAAGGATTTATACAACACAGGAGAGTAAAGAAGTAAAATAAATCGCTTAGGAAAAAGTGTTGCGGGCCTGAGTGTTAGAAATAAAGTTAAATTTCGCCCGTAAAAAAAATAACTAGATCAAGTTTCTAGAGTTTGCATATTAATCATCAAAGTAATTATTTATATTTTCGTATCATTAAAAGGAAACACGCCACGAAAAACGAACACTTGATGCTGTAATCTCTCTCTCTCTCTCTCTGGAAATGGGAGTTACATTATGGGCAATGTTGGCTACGGACAATTCAAACCAAATATTTCTTTTTGGAAATAAATATAAGATTTTATATGGCAGCTAAAGAAAGTTGAAGAAAATTAAAGCTTAATACTGAAGCAAAATACTGAAGCTCAATACTGAAGCTAAACATGGGCGTTAAATATGAAGTATAATACACGAGCTAAAAATAAGGGGTAAAACTGGGAATGTAACAACAGGTGTTAAATACGGGAGTTAAAAATGAGTCAAGTTGTATGGGAGATAAATATGGAAATTAAATAGACCATTGTAGTTATATATGGGAGGCTAAAGGAATGTAATATGGGCGGGAGCAGAAGACGGGTGGGGTGGGCGGGGAGGAATGGGCAGAATTGGTATGGCGTTGATCGCTGAAATGAAATGAAAACATTTACATCTTGGAATGATATAAGGAATCAGCTCCTGGAACACTCTGTATTACATATATATATATATATATATATATATATATATATATATATATATATATATATATATATATATATATATATATATATATATATACCCCGAGCTGTAGGGCTTAACCAGCAATATTTTGCACTGGCTTCCCGGTCGAATAATTCCTGCAGGAGTTAAGAGGCAGACACGAATTATCACCCCTTCCCCCTCCCCTCTCCCTTTCCTTTTTCCTCTCTCTCCTCTCCTTTTTCCCTCTTTTCCCTTTTTCTCATAACCTTCGCTCCCCCTTTATTCGCCCCCCCCCCCTCCGCTCCTCTTCCCTCCCCATATATTCCTCTCTCCCCTTTCTCTTTCTCTTCCTCCTTCCCAGCTTCCTCCTCACTCCACCCTCCCACACTTCCTTCCCTTTTCCATCTATCCCCTTTCCTTCACAATTCTTATTTCCCTTTTCCTTTTCTGTTCTTCTTTCCTTTTCCCTCTCGTCCTTTTCCTTCCTTTCCTCCCTTTCCCTGTCTTCCCTCACTCCCATTCCTTCCCTCTGTCCTCTTCCTTCCCTCCTTCCTTCTCTCTCCTTCCATCCTTACCTTCCCACCCTCTCTGCTCTCATTCTTTCACTCCCCTCACTCCCCTACTCCCTCTCCTGCATTTTCCCTCCCCCCCTCACCACCACCACAGCGTCCCGACACAAAACAGCACAATAATTTCCAGGCAGACAAATCCCTAAGGACAGTGCCAACGAGGAAACGCCATTCTGACTCCTAGTGATAATTTTTTCCCCCCCCCCCCTCCTCTCGCTCTCTCTGGAAACAGGTTAATAAGAGTTTCGGATATATTTCTCCCATTGCTCTCTCTCTCTCTCTCTCTCTCTCTCTCTAAACAGGTTAATAAAACTCCTTGGAACTATTTCTCCCACTGCTCCATTATTTCTCTCTCTCTCTCTCTCTCTCTCTCTCTCTCTCTCTCTCTCTACTACTACTACTACTACTACTACTACTACTTTTTCTCATTAATCTGTCAATGAACACGGATTAGTCCCACCGGCCCATTAAATCCGATGGTCTTCCAAAACGCTAACCAATGACACTACACACCTTTACATCTCACCACCTGGGCACACATACCAAATCACTGATACTGGGATGTGTTACAGCTATCTCATTAAGGAGTAGCTTCATGGCATTTTCGGATGATTTTAGGGCAGGTCGCAAAATTACAATCACCTGGAATCACCTGGCGTGCACTCAGGGATATAAGTTCATCTATTTCACCTCTTCTGTTTCTCGCTTTCCTCTGCTGGCTAATAATCCTAAGCTGAGAGAGGCTTTTTTACCTTTTACTTCTCACTATCCTCTGCTGGCTGATATTCCTAAGCTAAGCCAGATTCGTTGTTTCTCTGCCTAATATTTCACCTCTTCTGCTTATCACCATCCTCTGCTGGCTGATATTTCTAAGCTCAAAAACATGCTTCTCTGCCTAATATTTCACCTCTTCTCCTCACTTTCCTCTGCTGGCTAATATTCCTGAGCTGAGAGGAGTACGTTTCTCTGCCTAACAATGCACCTTTTGTACCTCTCACTTTCCTCTGCTGATTAATAATTCCCAAGCAGAGAAAGGCTCGGTGTGTTTCTCAGCTCACAAATGGCTCCCTCTGATCTGATACAGCAGAAGGGAAAACGACGGACATGTTCTAAGTGTGAAGTGGATGCAGTGGAACAGTAAGCGAACTTTTGACTCCGGCAGTATCGTAAATTTAAGGAGAAAATTCGCCCAGTTTCAATGAGCCGATGGGACGTGTGATTTATTGTGCTGACTGTGTGGTTATTCTGACGTTTATTACTGCACGCACACACACACACACACACACACACACACACACACAAAACAAACCCCTCACCTACGCACACACATTCACACACACACACACACACAACCCCCTCCTCCCCTACCCAACCATGCGAATAACAGAACAGTAACTCCACTCATTCACTTTTTTTTTTATTTCCTCCAATTACCATCACCCCTGCCATCAATCGCGTCCACAACAATAACGGGGCATTAATTCCACCCCTGCTGTCGTCAATGGAAGCCCACAATCACCGGCAATAACACAATGACACAATAACACAATACCCGGTGCTGGTGCCTATATTGGGGAGTGTATGCTCTGGGAGGCCACAGTATCGAAAGAGAGGGAGGGACTGTGGGATGGATGGATACATGGATGGATGGATGGATGGATGGTTGAGTCGGTAGATGGATGGATGGATGAGAGGACTAGACTGATGATGGATGGATGGATGGCAGAGTTGGTAGGGGCATGGATGGATGGATGGATAACAGGACTAGATTGATTGACTGATGGATGGATGGATGGATGGACAGGTAGGTGGATGTGCAGTTAGGTAAGTGGATGGATGGACGGATAGATAAATGAACTGCAAGACAAAAACGCGTGTGGGAGGGGGTGAGAGAGAGAGAGAGAGAGAGAGAGAGAGAGAGAGAGAGAGAGAGAGAGAGCAAATACAAGCGTCTGATTCTATGATGTATTCCTCTCACTACCTTGACTTAAAAGACAAAAGTAAGAACAGCGAAATAAAACTGATTAAAACTTGTCAGGTGAGAGGACAGGTAAGAATAAATAGGGGAAATAAAGAAAAAAAAAAGGAAAATAAAGAATACAGGATGCAATAAAAATCTGATTAAATGTTGTCTGACCAAAGAAAAAGAGGAATGAAAAAAGAAAAAAATCAACGAGAAAGATACGGACAAAGAATGAAGGAAAAGAAAAAGGATGCAATGAAGGAGGAAGAGGAGGAGGAGGAAAAGAAGCAAACATTACTCCTCTAAAACATGAAGAACCAAACGACTAAACACACACACACACACACACACACACACACACACACACACACACACACACGCACACACTAACCTCTCTCTCTCTCTCTCTCTCTCTCTCTCTCTCTCTCTCTCTCACCCACCTCCCTAACTCACCTCCCAACACTCTCTCAATCCCACTTCACTCTCTCCTCACCTGTCGCCGGCAAGAGGGAAAGGAGGGGGCGGCGTAATAAGGAGTTGGGGAAGGGTGGGGGATGCAGAGGGAAAGGGGAAAGCTGGAGAGAAGGGAAGGGGTGTTAAAGAGAGGAGGAAGAAGAAAGTTAGAGAAGACGATGAAGGTTGAAGAGAGGCACGAAGACTGAGTGGGGAGGAGGGTGGGGGGAGAGGGTGGGGGGAGAGGGAGGGGCAAGAGGGAGAGGGATAGGAAGGGAGGCTGAAGGCACAATGAGAAGCGGTTTATATGGACAAAGGGGAGTGGAGGAGTACTAAGGGGAAGAGAAGAATGCCAAGGGAGGAGGAATGGGTGAGGAAGAGTAATGGGAGGGGATGGGAAAGGGAAAGATCGAAGGGGGAGTGGAAAGGGAAAGGGAAAAGGATGGAAGGGTAAGGGGAAAGGGTAAGGGAGGGGGTGGGGGATGTAATGGAGAGAAAAAAAAAGGAAGAAAAAGGAATGGAGAGGGAGTTAGTAAGAGCCCTGGATGAAACACCTACAAACTTACTGACAAGGTGAGTTGGTTGAGGGTTGTGGTAGACTGAGGGGAAGGTGAGTTGGTTGAGGGTTGTGGTAGACTGAGGGGAAGGTGAGTTGGTTGAGGGTTGTGGTAGACTGAGGGGAAGGTGAGAGGGGAGAGGTGGAGAGAAAGGGGAAAGAGGTGGAGGGAAAAGGAACAGCAGTGGAGAGAGGGGGGAAGAAAAGGAGATATGGTTTAGGTGGAGAGACGGGAAAGATGTGGAAAGAAGGGAAAAAGTACTGTGGAGGAGGGTAGAGAAGGATGAAGAATTGGGAAGCAGGAGAGACGAGGGATGGAGGGATAAGAGATGAAGAGAGGAGGGATGGACAGAGAAAGGATGGAGAAAGGAGGGATGGAAAGTGGGGAGAGGCAAAGAGGAGACAGGCAAAGATGGAAGAGAAAGGAGGAAGGGCAAACAGAGGAGAGGGTACGGTGAAGAGAAAGAGGCAGAGAGAAGAAACAGCGGAGGAGGTGAGGGGAGGGAACGAGGGCTGAGGAGGAGAAAGAGGAAGAGGAGGATAGTGTAATAATGGAATAATGAAGTGAGATTATGAGTGAGAGAGAGAGAGAGAGAGAGAGAGAGAGAGAGAGAGAGAGAGAGAAGCAACGCTAGGACCCCAATCACCAAACACCACCAAAAAACCTTCAGTCACCCATCAAACTAATCCCATTTTCCTAAAGTAAGCCAACAAAAAACGGAGCAACATCGCCCAACCCACACCTCAATTTCTTCCAACACCCACGTCTTCACAAACTAATTTAATCTTCGGAAAACCAACTATAAAAAAGATCAAAAAATCCCTCTCGCAGGCAGACAAACTTAGAGAAAACTTTACTAAATGAAAAATCGTTCTGGATTCGGAAAGGCGTTGTCTACATTATCGTGAGTACACACACAATCATTTAAAGAACCATTTCAGTTCTTCAAGGTGTCTGTCGGTCTCTATCTACATCTAGCGTGCATATGTATGTATGTATGCCTTGCTGCCTGCCTGTCTATTGAGTATTTATTATCTATCTACCTCTCAATCCATCCTTCTGAATTTCTATCTATGCTTTAAGAGTTTATCAATTAATCTATATCTTGACAGTCTATCCACCTATCTATCCAAATCGACTATCCGTCTACAGTGTCCCACAGTTTTATTTCAAGTACCCTGAACTATGGTCTTTGGCTGCTATTCTTGTGGGTTTAGGAAGCTCCCAAGCACCTCTTCCTTAGCAATTTATTTTTGGACATGGGTGGTTCAGATCCTTTTGTACGTTACGTTTGCAAAGGATGGCGATGTCTGATGGATTTGTATAACACAGAATAGGGCACTAAGGTATAATAAGCAAAATAAATCGCTTAGAAAAAGGTGTTGGGAAGCTTCCTTAACCAACGAGAAAACGAGTTATTTAAACTGAATGAACTAAGGTGTAAGCAACTTTGTGTGTGTGTGTGTGTGTGTGTGTGTGTGTGTGTGTGTGTGTGTGTGTGTGTGTACTTATCTACCTGTCTGTCAGTGATTTACGTAACACCTGTAATTTAATTAAATCATCCTGCAGCCCACAATAATGACTTTGTAGGGTGTAGTTAGCACCCATATGCATGTTCAGTTAATTTCTATCACCGTAACACGTTTCACAAATCGCCAATAAAAATAAATACGTAATCTATCATCACCTTCGCCCTCATTTTCAGTACTGTGGCCCTAATGTATCTTGCACTCACCTGGGCAGGCAGTAATTAGGATACGCCACTGCTTTGCTTACCTGTGGAGAGAGAAAACATATTAATACATTGGTCCTTCAGTAAGTTTATGTACCATAAGTAGAGAGGCATTAACACATATAAACATACAATAATATAAATCACAAAATAAACACATACATACACAGGCATACAAACTAAACACACACACACACACACACACACACACACACACACACACACACACACACACACACACACAGGCACGCACAACACAAACCAAGAGAGAGTCGTAAAAGAAAGCGAGTAGGACGACAAAGTTCCATTAAGAGATTGTACGGCGGTCACGATTGAAGGGAATTAGGAGAGTCCCCCATCCATGTCCCTCATTTTCTTCTGTACTGCTTTCATTTTCTTTTGTTGTGATCATTTTCTGTTCTTTTATATTGGTTCTCGTTTTTCTTTTAGTTTTTTGTTTTAATTCTTATTTCGCAATTTTTCTTTAAAGTGCCTCTCTCTCTCTCTCTCTCTCTCTCTCTCTCTCTCTCCCAGATTTTTCTTTCCTGTTTTCCTTTCTCTAATTGCTTTTATGTTTTGCGTCTCTCTCTCTCTCTCTCTCTCTCTCTCTCTCTCTCTCATTTTTCTTCCGTCTTCGTCTCTAGTTCTTTGGTCTTGCGTCTTCTGTTCCTCACCTCCCCAAGTGTGTGTGTGTGTGTGTGTGTGTGTGTGTGTGTGTGTGTGTGTGTGTGTGTGTGTGTGTCACATCCACCACCCATTTTTCCTATTCCTAATCTCCTATCACCATTTATAATACTCACTCACTCACTCACTCTCTCTCTCTCTCCCCCCCCTGCCAACTCACCCACCGCGGATTAAGGGTCTGCGCAACTTTCGATAAAATTCTACAAACCGACTGCGCATTTTTTTTCTTCCACCTCTAACTGCGCCGACTTTCTGGCCTGGCTGACTCTCCTGGGAAAAAAAATTACGACTGTTGGCTTTGAGGTTCTGCTGAGAGAGAGAGAGAGAGAGAGAGAGAGAGAGAGATAGATTCAGTGTGCCATATTTTCCCCGCTGATGATATTTCTCGCCGATATTCCTCCCTGTTCCTGCCCTTAGTTTTACGACTGATAAAAAATAAAGAATTGGATTAAACTAAATTACTAAAAATCTATTCAGTCTTACAATATCCTCGTGTTATTGGATGCTGAAATGAACACACACACACACACACACACACACACACACACACACACACACACACACACACACCACATAATTTAAGGTAATAGATTTAAATGCACGCCATGTATATATATATATAAAAAAGCCAGGCATACTCTCTCTCTCTACACACACACACACACACACACACACACACACACAAAGGCCTCTGTCCTTCAAAGGCAAACACATACACAAACACAAAAGCACACACTTTACATCGGTGGATATATCATAAAACGCACACACTCACAGGGGCTGGAACACAAACAGGCTTAACTTGATGTTACAGAAATGCGAGTATTAAACCAAACACCATAAAACACACACACACACACACACACACACACAACTCCCCCTCACCCCCCACACTATAAGAGTGAGTGAAAGGGGAGGGACTGTCGTAAATCTCAAGAAGTCTTTCAACCTCCCCACCTGAAAAACTCCCAGAAAGACCCAACTGGAGTGACTGAGGATTTGGCGCGAACCCTGACAGTCTCCAGTGAAGCCTGAAAGAAACCTCGCTTTATGTTATTCATGGTACTGGCAAACGATTTTCTTCAGTCTATTTTTGGACTGACTCGGATTGGCATAACAACTGAAAGGCGCTGATCGTCTGCTATAAATCTAACCCATGCCACATCCAACCTAACCTGACCTAACAATCTGACCTGACCTGATTTAACCTAACTTAATCTAATCTGACGACCTAACCTAACATAACCTGACCTGACATGACCTAATCTCACCTGACCTGCCCTAACATCATCTGATCTGACAAGCTGACCTACCACGACCTAATTTAGCCTATTTTTACTTGCTCAAAAATAATTTAACCTGTTCTAATGTCACCTAATCTATTCTATGCATCCAGGAGCCAACTGCATGGACTGATTGATGATTTAATGTGAAAAATGACGGTCTGGGACATAGTTTTTCTTGCTTTATTTGATACTGTTAAACGATTTTAGTTCAGCTCTGGGTATTCTCACTATTCATTCAGCTAGTCCTTCGGTCCCCCTTTCGATTCCTTTTATATTATTATTATTATTATTATTATTATTATTATTACTATTATTATTATTATTATCATTATTATTATCATCATTATTCCATCCATCCATTATTATTATTATCATCATTATTATTATTATTATTATTACTATATTATTATTATATTATTATTATTATTATCGTTAATGTTTGGCGATGTTACTTCGATTAAGGATGCACCTCCTCGTGACTGTGATTTAAGCAATGTACATTTATTCCTTAAGTATAATATCAATTCCTTAGTTCCTGCCACATCAAGATAATTTATACAGTCGCTTCTAAATCCACACACCACCACCTCAAAAGCACAAGACCCACAAACATGATAAAAAATTCTTAAACATTAGAACTGAAGATGACTAGTAGAGGTCACGTATATACCAGAAGAAATATTGAAATCGTTCAGTAGTAACAAAAATTGAATACAGAGAGTGTCATCGCAGTAAAAGAAACTGGAGCAAAGGAAATTTTTACAGACACTACGATATTCCCACGCGTCAGTAAACTATCCAGACTTTTATACGTTCGACTTATTGAAGCTGAATTAAACGACCTACCTACCTACCTACATACGTACACACACACACACACACACAAAGCATAACGAGCAAACACCACCACCCGCACACCTGTCAACACAAACACACCCTAATCCCCCCCACCTCTCTCTCTCTCTCTCTCATCCGTTTCCTCCTCCTATCTTTTCTATCGCACTCACATCGCCCACTTTCACACATACAACTCTCTCTCTCTCTCTCTCTCTCTCTCTCTCTCTCTCTCTCTCTCTCTCTCTCTCTCTCTTTCTCTCTCTCTCTCTCTCGTAATGGCCAAGAGTTTATTGAAAGCCGAATGGAAAAATATCACAGTTCATTTGTATATGGATGGTGTGGGCAGGTGGGTGAAAAACAGACAGAAAGAATGGTGTATGTTTTTATTACATGTCAGAGAGAGGCGCTACACGTTCATTCATATATGCAGGTTATATCTATTTGTCTATTTATCTATCTGTCTGTGGCTGGAGGCATATTGTACATGTATGGTCTATCATTGCAGGGGCGGTTGCTTGCTTGCGGTTAATGAGTCTGCTCGGCCACACAGAATGGAGCTGACCAACAACAAGCAATCTGTTCCTCAGTATGTTTGTCTTAGTCTGCTTAGTTATCTATCAGTCTATCTATCTATGTATCTAAAAAATCTATCTATCTATCAGTCTGTCTATGGTTTTTATCAATTCACATAAGTTTATTTGCAAATTTATGTGTATCTATATAGCTATCTTTTTATGTTTGTCTGTGTATACCTTATCATGTAGCTCTTATCAGTGTCCATATATCTATCTAGGCTATCTATCTACTGCCCAACGCCGCATCGTGGGAGGGGTGAACTCTGACAAGCATTACTACTGGCATTTCTATCCCTGCTCAGTAACGACCTCCCCTTCCCCGACAGAGCACTCATCCACACACGCATTTGATAATAACTGCAGAAAAAAGGTGAAATCGGGGAGGAAAAGACAGCCTGATACATTTAATGGATATGAATATCTGATCAGATATAATATTTCCACGTGATAATTTATAGTATTATTCTAGTTATCCATCCATCTCTATTTATCTATCCATCCATCTCTATTTATCTATCTAACTATCTATCCATCTATCTATCTATCTATCCATCCATCCATCGGTTTATCTGTGTATGTATGTATGCATGCATGTATGTATGTATGTACGTATGTATGTATGTGGCTATTTTCCTACCTTTGTGTATTTGTCTATATATTTACCTCCGCCCTCGAGGTTCTGTATTTAAGCGTGTCTTTCTGTTGTGTACACTCGCTCCAGAAAGTATCGGTGCAGAATATGTGTTAAATATTATGACACGCGGAACAAAGGAAACTGGAAATTGCGGTTCTGTCCTCCCACACGCAGGCATCTCTGACGATAAATGACTGCTACATCAGATACCTCTTGTGTCCTTAATGATGAGCAGGGAGTGGCCGTAAATGTTATAATATTTACAGGTATTAACGGGCTATCACTGCCACATGGTCGAATCATTCCGGATGACATCGGACTCACAGTGCACCGATACTTTCTGGAGCGAGTGTACAAGATACCTAAAAAAAAAAAAAAAAAAAAAAAAAAAAAAAAAAATTGTTTTTATGGGTTCGAATGAAATCTCGTGAACAGGTGAGCGCTAGGCCAAGGAAGAGTTGACTACATTTTGAGGTGGATCTGGCTCTAGATGCAGCAATGTATACAATTTTCTTGGCGCTGGCGGAGGTATGCGCTCTCTAAATTGTGAAATAGGGCTGACTAACCCCGTAGAATTAACTGGATATGAGCGACCGTATTAGTATTCCTCCGGTAGGAAAGATGAATTACAACAGTACATCATAACTTTTGTTGGGGTTGGCCGGGGGTGTGCGCTCTCTGGAAGGATTTATGTACAACAAGACCGTAACGTGTACCAGGCAAAATAAATCGCCTAGGCAAAGGTGTTAGGGAGCTTCATTAACGAACGAGAATAGGGACCTTGATTTACCTATCCCCTCTCAATCAAAACCTCTCACCTGAGGAAAAAAAAAAAAATCGCCTGGTAATAGTATGAAGCAACAAAAACACGTCATCGGCAATTAGATTATACAACTCTGAGTAATTAAAGCCAACTCTAATTACCGGTATGTGGTCTAGTGGTCTGAACACACCGGTCGGAGAGACAGCCTTCCATTGGTTTGACCCACTAAGAGACGACTGAAGGCTTCTCGATAATACCACCACGAGAAAACTGAGAAAATCTATCTACATCTACCCATCTATATCTAACTACCTGATCATCTACAAATAAATGAAGAAAATCTATCTACATCTACCCATCTATATCTAACTACCTGATCATCTACAATTAAATGAAGAAAATCTATCTACATCTACCATCAATATCTATCTACCTATCTATCTATTATCCTAGCCTCTGGGCCCTATACCTCGAAGTTAGAATACGAGTGACTTACTAGCTTCCTATACTCTACTCACTGTAACTTGGCCTAAAATTGCCATCTTTCCACCCTAAATGCCGAGTTATAACAGAGATTAAGACTAGAGTATGATGCTAGTCAGGAAGAAGTGCTGTGGATAGGATGTAGGGCATTAGAATAAGAAATAAAAGAAAATAAAACACTAAAAGATTATATGATTCTCTCTCTCTCTCTCTCTCTCTTACGCCATTCCTTCCGCTCTGAATCTTCATCTTTCCTTATCCCCACCTCATATTTTTCTCTCTCTCCCGCTCGCAATCTCTTTCTCTTTTCCTAGTCTCTTCTCCCGTTTTCTTTTCCCACATTTTACTCTCTCTCTCTCTCTCTCTCTCTCTCTCTTACACCAGACGATTTTTTTACAGCCCAGTCAATCCAAAGACGTATTATTAATCTTGAAAATTTCCAGACGATTTTATTCAGCTTAAGAGAGACCAGGAACTGCGGGGGTTGGATAAAAAGCCTTCAGTAACTTCTCCAATTCCATACATCTTAGTAAAATCGTCTGGAGGAAGCAAAAATAAAAAGAAAGAAAAGAAAGAAAATCACCATACCGAAGGGGTTAACAGAGACAAATCCTCGTATAGTGCGTTCACTGCTGGAGGATCTCTTTTTACTAGTAACCAAGGAGATTCATGAGAAATTCTACTATAGTGCGTTTACTTTAACCCGGCAAAGACCACGACTATTCAGCCTGATTGATGGCCAAATAATATAATCTGGCTGGAGGATCTTTTTTAACTAGTAACCAAGGAGATTCAAGACTACCTCATAACTAAAGCTCATCTAAAATTACCAGGACGTAATATTTGGAGTATTTTAGCCGTAAGAGTGGCCTAGTTCTCTCTCTCTCTCTCTCTCTCTCTCTCTCTCTCTCTCTCTCTCTCTCTCTCTCATACACACAACCCTCCTCTCCCGTCTATTCTCGTTCATCCTCTCTCTCACTTTCTCTTTTCTCTACCGCCTTTCACTCCTGTTTACTGTTTGTTCGTTACTGCTATGTTTTTACTCCCTTCTCTCTCTCTCTCTCTCTCTCTCTCTCTCTCTCTCTCTCTCTCTCTCTCTCTCTCTTTCACTCTCAATTTCCCACTGGATTACTGTCTTCTTTATTTTAGCATTCTCTTTGTCTGTCTGTCTGTCTGTCTGTGTGTGTGTGTCTCGCTCTGACCCTGCTTCCCTCTTCCCCTCATGCCCCTTTTACTTTTTCCTTCCTCCCCTTTTCTCTCTTCCCCTCACCCTGTCAACTCTCCTCCCTGTCTCCTCTCTCCATTTCCATCTCTCTTATTTCCTCTTTCCTCATTACTTTTTCATTCTCCTCAACCCCCCCCTCTCTCTCTCTCTCCCTCTCACCCCTCCTGCCCAGCCTGTTCTCGTTCATCCTCTCACTTTCTCTTTTTTCTCTCGCTTTTCTCTCCTGTTTACTCTATGTTCGTTACTGCTATGTCTTTATTCCCTTCTACTTCCCCCCCACTCTCTCTCTCTCTCTCTCTCTCAATTTCCCACTGGATTACTGTCTTCTTAATTTTGGCATTCTCTTTGTCTGTATATGTCTGTCTGTCTTTCTGTCTTTGTCTCTGTCTGTCTGTCTGTCTGACTCTGCTTCCCTCTTCCCCTCATGCTCCTTTTACTTTTTCCTTCCTGCCCTTTTCTCCCTTCCCCTCTCCCTCTCTGTCAACTCTCCTCCCTCTCTTCTCTCTCCATTTGTCTCTCTTAATTCCTCTTTCCTCAAGAGTTTTTCATTCTCCTCAACCCCGTCTCTCTCTCTCTCTCTCTCTCTCTCTCTCTCTCTCTCTCTCTCTCTCTCTCTCTCTCTCTCTCCTGGTAATGTCATTTATGCACCTTTTTCTCCCACGATATCTTACCTCCCTCCCTCCCCAGTCTCTGGCTTTATCCGTCTATCTGTTTGTCTCCAACTTTCTTTCTCCCCTTCTCAGCATCTCACCTCATCTCACCTCCTCTCCCGTCTCTCCGTCCTTCCTCTTACCTCCTGTCTTCTCTTCTGTCTTCTTTTCTTCTATCCTCTCCTCCTTTTTGCCATTCTGTTGCTACTTCTCCTCCTCCTCTTCTGTTCCCACTTCTTGTTATTTTCTTTCCTCTATCCCTCTCTCATATCTCCTCCTTTTTACCTATCCTCCCCTTCCCTCTTCTCTTCGCGTTGCATTCTCTTGACTCCTTCCCCATGTTCCTGCCTCCTTTTTCCTCGTCCTCCGTTTTCCACCCTCTTCACCTACTCTTTCCTCTTCTCCTCTTACGTCCTCTTCTCTCTCCTTTCCTTCCCTCTTCTCTCCTCCTCCTCCTTCCTCTTCCTCCACCTAGCAGAGAGGGTGTAAAGGAAACATTACTCAGTGCCACCCGGTCACTCACTCTCCCTTCTGTCCCCTACCCCACCACGTCACCCTGTCCCGTCCTCTGCCCCACCCCAGCTACTCCGCCCCACACTAGCCATCCTGCCCCACCTTTCACCCTGACCTACCCTAAACAACCTGCTCCACCTGTCACCCTGACCCACCCTAGCCACCCTCCCCAACTTGTCACCCTGCTCCACCCTTGTCATCCTGTCTCACTTGTTACCCTGCCCCACCCTAGGCACCGTAACCACCCTTGTTACCCTGCCCCATCCTAACTATCCTGTCCCATCATCTCCCTGCTCCCTGCCCCTTATATATCCTAGCCCCTGCCCCCGTCACCCTACTTCGCTTTCTGCTCTGCCACTCCACCCTCCCCCATCTATATTCCTGTCACCTGCCCTCTCCTGATACCCCCCTCCCCTCACTTCCACTGTCCCTTTCCCCCAACTTCTACCCAAACCCCTACCCAACCCTCCCTCCCTTGCCCTCCTTCCTACCCTGCCACTAATCTCTGTCACCTACCTCTCCAGCCCTTCCCCTACCCTCTATCGTACACCCCTTCTGTTCCTATCCTTACCCCTCGAAACTACCCCTATCTACCCTGCCACTCTACTATCTGCCTTCCTTGTTCCTTGCTACAACTCTCTCTCTCTCTCTCTCTCTCTCTCTCTCTCTCTCTCTCTCTGTGTGTGTGTGTGTGTGTGTGTGTGTGTGTGTGTGTGTGTGTGTGTGTGTGTGTGTGTGTGTGTGTGTGTGTGTGTGTGTGTGTGTGTGTGTGTGTGTGTGTGTGTGTGTGTGTGTGTGAATCCCATAACGCTGTATCTTGCCCAGTCACGTAACTTGCCAGACGCGGCGACACTGTTAGGCTGAGACATAGCGGGAGGGAGAGGGAGAGGGGGAGTGGGAGTAGGGGAGGAGGCTGGGGAGAAAGAGAGTAAGGTGGGAGGGAGGTAGGGAGCGCATAGAATCTGGAGGGACGGGAGTATGGAGCAAAGACTAAGAAGGGAGAGAGATTGGGAGCAGAGAGTGAGGTGGGAGGGATGCTGCGGAGGAGGAGAGAGAGGGAGGGTGGCAGGGAGCAGAGGAGGAGGAAGGGAGGGAGGCAAAGGGGGGGTAAGGGTAAGGGAGCAGATGGCACTGAGGAATGATCCCTTTACACTCCCTCTGTTGGGTGAGGAACAGGGAGCAAGAGGGAAGAGGAGGAGGAAGAGGGAAGAGGAGGATGGAGAGAAGGAAGAAGAATGACGCTGAGAAAGAGAAGAAAGAGTAAGACGGAGAGGAGGAAGCTGGAGGAGAAAGAAGAGGGAGAAGGAAGAGGGGAAATACGAAGGTGAGGAGACGAGGAAAGGGGAAGAGACTGAAAAGGGGAGAAAGGAAGACAAAATGAAGTCCAAGAAAATGAGGAAAGGACATGAGGAAAAGGATGAGAAAGAAGAAATTGAAGATGGTGAAGAGGTGAAGAGGAAAAAGAAAAAAAAAAGGGGGGGGGAAGAAGAGGAGAAAAAGAAGATTGAGAGGAAGGGGAGGAAAGAGAGGTAAGAAGAGAAGGGAGGAAGAAAAAGAGGTAAAAAGAGGAGAAAGATGAAATAAGAGGTAAGAACAGGAGGAAGGAAAATGTGGAAAAAGAGCTTGGAAGAGGTGGAAAGGGAGACAATAAAAGAAGTGAAGACGAGGAAGGACTGTCGAATAACCCAAACACCTAAATCTGAACAAATTTCTCTCTCTCTCTCTCTCTCTCTCTCTCTCTCTCTCTCTCCCAGGGATTAACATTTTTCCTCTCATTATAAAAAGTGTAATACAATGACGCAAATTTTTCTGAGCTTAACTGACTCCCATCTTTACTTGTATACTGCAAATTACCACTAGCGATATGAGAGAGAGAGAGAGAGAGAGAGAGAGAGATGGGGGATATTTGTGTGTATGCGTGGATACACGTGTTATATGATTTTACTGCGCACACGTTCGCTCCTGTTTGATTAGGTGTGTGTGTGTGTGTGTGTGTGTGTGTGTGTGTGTGTGTGTGTGTGTGTGTGTGTGTGTGTGTGTGTGTGTGTGTGTGTGTGTGTGTGTGTGTGTGTGTGTGTGTGTGTGTGTGTGTGTGTGTGTGTGTGTGTGTGTGTGTGTGTGTGTGTGTGTGTGTGTGTGTGTGTGTGTGTGTGTGTGTGTGTGTGTGTCTCCTTAACCTTTTGGCAGGTAGATTTCTCTCGACCGAGAAAAATCGTCAAGTGACAGCCATAATATAATTACTACGTGAAGAGATAGTAGAAAAAATTATTCCATAACATTTATATTTTATTCTAGACGATTTTTTTTTTTCAGCATTGGGAAGACCTCTCGTACTGAAGGGGTTAACGAAGGCAATCTGTAACTCCCTCACAGCCTCTCTTAAGTTGAATAAAATCGTCTGAAGGTAGGTATCGAAGGAAATAAACACGCCATGGAAGTGAGGGAATTAAGAGCTACGATTTTTCCCTTAGTTAAAAAAAATCGTCTGGAGTTAATCTGAACGACAGAGAGAGAGAGAGAGAGAGAGAGAGAGAGAGAGTTTTGGAAAGATTCTGGAAGCTGGAAAACTTTAATACCTCTGCGAGTCCTCCTGGTCCCCCACTGGATCCCTGGAAAACCTTTGTCGTCTCTCTCTCTCTCTCTCTCCCTCTCTCTCTCTTTCTCTAATACTTAAATCCCCTCCTTTCCATTCCTTCTGTTTGACTTTATCCCTCCCTTTCTTGCAAGCTCTCTCTCTCTCTCTCTCTCTCTCTCTCTCTCTCTCTCTCTCTCTCTCTCTCTCTCTCCCTTCATCTCCGGTCTCTCTATCTTTTTCCATTTTCTCTAACTTCTCTCATTTTCCCTTCCCACTTTGCTCCTCTCCTTTTTTATCAATTTTCTATTTCCACGTATTTCCCTCCTCTCTCTCTCTCTTTCTCTCTCTCTATTTCCTCTGTATCTTCCACGAATTTCCTTTGTTTTCTTTCTGTATTTTTCTCTCCTTCCCTTTCTCTTATTCCCTCGTTCTTTCCTTCTTCTCTTACCCTCTAACCTTCCTGCCTCTCTCTCTCTCTCTCTCTCTCTCTCTCTCTCTCTCTCTCTCTCTCTCTCTCTCTCTCTCTCTCTTTCTCTCTCTCTCTCCCTCTCCTAATGGGATGAAACTCAAGACATAAAAGATGCAATACAAATAGAGGGAAAATTACGTTAATATTTGCTGTGTGGGGCGTCTCTCTCTCTCTCTCTCTTTCTCAACCTTCCCTGCCTTTCTTCCTGCTCTCCTCCCTCACTTCTTCCTTCTCTCCCTCCCACATCTACCCCTCCCTTCTTTTTCTCCCTCCTTATTTCCTCTCCTCCCTTCCCTTCCTCATTATTTTTCCCTCCCATACTTTCCCTTTCCTCGTCACTCCCTCCCTTATCAATCTTACCTTCCTTCAAACATTCCTTCCCTCAACATTCCTTTCCATTCTCTTCCTTTCTTCCTTGCTAATTTTTTTGTCTTCCCTTCCCTTCTCCTCTTGTTTCTCTTCGCGTCTTCCTTCCATCCTTCCTTCCTTCCTTCCTTCCTTCCTTCCTTCCTTCCTTCCTTCCTCCCTCCCTCCCTCCCTCCCGTGCCATGGAGGGAACAAGCCGTCTCTCCCACACCTCGCCTTTAACTCCCCCCTTCCTCCAATTATGAAGAAATTAGAAAAAAGGAGGCATGCGAGGTGGGGGTGGAGGGGGAGATGTGGGGGGGAGGAAAGGTAGAGTGAAGGGGGGGTGGGGGGACGGTATGAGAGAAGGAGGGGAGAGGGAGGGAATGAAAGGAAGGGAGGAGTGTAGATAGAGAATAAAAGCAGGGGGACAGGGGGAGGGGAGGTGGGAGGGAGAGAGAGTGGAGAAGAGAGGAAGGGGGAGTGGGGACAGTGAGAGAGAAGGGGAGTGAGTGAGAGGAAGAGTGAGAGAGAGGGGTGTAAAAGAAAGGGCGAGCGAGAAGGAAAGAGAGTGAAAGTGAGGGGAAGTGAGAGTTTGGGGGAGGGGTGCTGAGGAAACGGAGTGGGGGGTGAACTGCCGGAGGGGAAAATAAGCGTGAAAGGGAATGTAGTTTGAATGAGGTTGAGGAGGGGTGTATGAAGGTGAGGAAGAAGAGGGAGGGAGAGCTATAAAGGGGGAGAAGAGATACAGGTGTGAGTAGGAAGTGCGTGGGAGGGAGAGAGGAGTGAGAGGGATGGGGAGAGGAGTGAGTGGGATGGGGTGGAGTATGAGGGAGGTAAATGGCTAGAGAGAGGGAGAGCGAGTAAGAGAGAGGAGGGTGACTGAAGACAGGAGGTGTGGAATAGGAACAAGGAAGGGAGGAAGTGAATGGGAGGACTGAGGGAGAGGGAACGAGCAGTGACGAGGGGATGAAAGGGATGAGGGGAAAGGAGGTGGGTAGGGGAAAAAAAAAAGAGGGTGGGGAGGGATGAGAAAGAGAAGAGGGAGAGGCGGAAGGGAGAGAGAGAGAAGGGGGGGTTGTGCTGGTGAGAGGAAAAAGAAGGGAAAGGGTAAGGGGGACAGAGGGGAAAAGGAGGGGAAATGAAAACAAGGGGAGGGGAGGGAAATGGGGCAGGGAGGGAAATGGGGCAGGGAGGGAAAAGAGAGGAGGGGGAGAGGGGTACGAGAGGACAGGAGAAAAGGAGTGGGTAGGAGAAATGTGAAAGAGGGGGAAGGGGAAAAGGAGGAAGGAGGGGGTGAGAGGGAAGAGGAAAAGTTTGGAAATGAAGGGAGAAAGAAAAAAAAAGAGCGAGGGGAGAAAACAGAAGGGTGCGGGAAGGAGTGGAGAAGGGGAAGAGAGAGGGGGGAGGGGAGAAGGGGAAGAGAAAGAGAAAGGGGGGAGGGGAGAGGGGGAAGAGAAAGAGAGAGGGGGGAGGAGGGAGGGGAGAGGGGGAAGAGAGAGAGAGGGGGGGAAGTGGAGAGGCAGGGAATGAGTTAGAGGGGGAGATAAGGGGAGGAGAGGAGAGGATGGGAAACAGGGCAAGAGAGGGGAGAGGACGGAGTGAGGGAGTGGGGGCAAGAGGGGAGAGGGGCAAGAGGGGAGATGGGCAAGTGAGGGAGAAGGGGAAGAGCGGAGAGAGGGGCAGGAGAGAGAAGTCGGGTAAATGAGGGGCGAGGGGCGACAAGGGAGAGGGGCAATACAGGAGAGACGAGTAAGAGAGGGGAGAGGGGCAACAGAAGGGAGAAGGGTAAGAGAGGGGAGAGAGGCAATAGAGGGGAGAGGGGTCAACAAGGCGGATGAGGCGAGAGGGGAGAGGGGAGTGGGGCCAGTGCATTATATTCCCACTCCAGCCAGACCGCCTCGACAGCCAGTCATTAATGGACTCGCTCACTGCTCACAAATTTCATCTTCTTCCTTACTTTTATCATTTTCCTTTCTCCTATCTTCGTTATATACTCCTTTCCTCTTCTTCCTCATCTCCTCCTGTATTTTCCCTCCTCCTACCTTCGTTATATCCACATTTCCTCTTCCTCATCTGTTTTTCTCTCCTATCTTCGTTATGCCCACATTTCCACTTCTTCCTCAATTCTTTCTCCATTTTCCCTTCTACCTTCGTTATATCCACATTTCCTCATTTCTTTCTCCATTTTTCCTCCTCCTATCTTCTTTATATCCACATTTCTTTCTTCTATCACATTCACCTCTTTCCCTTTTTGCCTCACCTACATTTTCTGTTTTCCACATCCGCTTTTTTCAAATTTATCTTTATCTTCGTCATATATTTTCTGTACTAATCTTCTCCCGTTTTTGCAATGGTATATTTTCCTTACCGATAATTATTTTGTCTGTATTATATTGTTTTTTTTTTTTTGTAATGTTTGTTTTTTCCTTCAATATATTTTCTGCATCAATTTTTTTTCTCCCGTTCTTTGTTATTTTTTATATTTTTGTATTTATGTTTTCTCCCGTTTTTTGCACTGCCGTTTGCTTCTTTATTATATTTTCCGTTTATATTTTTCACCGTTTTTTTGCAGTGCTGCTTTCTCCTTCAACATGTTTTCCGTTTTTGTGTATTTTGTCCTGTATTTGCAATGCTTTTTTCTCCTTTTAACATATTTTTTATATTTATGTTTTTCTTCCGATTCCTGTAATGTTTTCTCCTTTATTACGTTTTCTCTGTTTTTCTTCCGTTTTTGCAATGTTTTTTCCTTTCTTCTGTCTTTCTTTACTCTTCATTTTTCCTTCTCACCTTTGCTGATACCGCTTCTCATCCTTTACCTGTCTCCATCTTTTAACTCGTTCTCTCCTCCCATCCTCGCTACCTCGCATTTTTCTTCCTTTCTTCTTCGCTCATAGTCTTCCTTCCCTCTCTTACCTGCATCTTTATCATTCATTCTCTGCTCCCATCTTCGCCATCTTGCTTTTTTCTCCCTCTTTTCTTGGCGCACACAGTCTTTTCTTGTCTTACCTCCACCTATATCACTCATTCTCTCCTCTCCTCTCCGCCAATTTTCATCTTTCCTTCTCCCAGATACGTCGTTATTGCTCTTCTTCCTTCTCTTACATCCACATTTATTAATTATTCTCATCTCTTATCTTCTATCTTTCGTCTCTTCTCTTCCTCTCAGTCTCTCTTCTTCTCTTCTTCCCCTATCTTCGTTAATTTTTGTCTTTTCCCTGCTTCTCAGTTTCTCTTTCTTCATTTTTCTTCCAATATAATCACGAATTTGGCCATTATGCGTTCCTTTTCGTCCTTTCCTTCATCCTTCTTATTTACTTTCCTCTTCCATCTTTACTCTCTTTACTCCGTCTCTTACACGTCTCTCACATTTGTCATCATCTTTCTTCTTCGTTTTTTTCGTTAGCTGCTACTTTCAATTCTTTCTTGTTCTTCCTCGCACAATTACTCTCTCTCTCTCTCTCTCTCTCTCTCTCTCTCTCTCTCTCGCTTCGGTAATTTGGCTATTTTTCCTTCTTCGGTTTCCGCTCTTTCTTTCCTCCCACATCTGCTCTATTTATCTTTTTTCCTCCACTCTTTTCCTTAATTTGGCCACTTTCCTTCTTCCTCTTTTCCTCTTCCGCGTCTTCCAGATCAACAATTCTCTCTCTCTCTCTCTGTTAATTTGGCCACTCTGCTTTCTTCTTTTTTCCCAATTTCCTTCCTCGCATACTGCTCTTTTATTATTTTTTTTTTGTGGCCATTATGCTTTCTTCCTTTTTTGCTATTTCCTTCCTCTTATATTGCTCTTTTTGTCTTGTACTTCTTCTCTTTCTCTCATCTACTTTTTTTTTCTTTTTTTTTTTAATCTCTTCTACATTTCTTCGGCCATTTTGCCTCATTCCTATTTTACTCTCTTTCCAATCACGCTGCTCTCCCTATCTTTTTCTTCTCTCTTCTGATTCCGTCTCTGCCTTCTTCCTTTTCATTATTCCCTTCCTTTCACATCTGCTCTTTTTTCTTTTTTTAATCGTCTCTCCACCCATTCGGTCATTTTCACTTCTTTCTTCCTATTTCGCTCTCCTTCCAAACACATTCCTCTTTTCACCCTTTTCTTCTCTTTCCTTCCCTTCACCTTTGCTCTTTTCACCTTTTTTCTCCTCCTCCCTTCGTTAATTGAGTGACTTTTCCTTCTCTCATTTTCATTCTTTCCATCCCATCTCCTTGCTTTTCCACACCTCTCCCACGATAGACTTCTTCATCTACTTTTGTCACTTCCAAACGATTTTATTCATTAAAGAAGTGACCTTTCGTTGTTTAGAGACTGAAACACTTCTTAACATGTCTTCCTCAGCGACATATTTTTGTCCCATACAGGCAATCAGTTTCAAGTTCACTCGTTCACAAACCATCCATTTAAGTGTTCGTAAATTTCCTTCTCTTACGGTACATGCCAATGAACATACAATAATTTTTCCCATAAGACATCAATAAAAAATCTAAAGCAAAATTTTCCACTTTTTTTTTTTTTTCATAAGCCATCAATATAAACTTTACATTTTTTTTTTTCACTGTTAAGATACATACACACCGAATAAAAGGCGATTCATTTCTCCTTAAAGCCATAAACCATCTATCTAAACTTTGGCTAAAATTTTCCTTCCCCTATTACAGTCCTGCCTCTGCCCCAAACTTCCACCCCATGTAAGTTATCCCACCTACCCTATCCCCACGTACCCTATTCCCACCTACCCTATCCCTATCTACCCTACACCCACCTACCCTATCCCCACCCACCCTATCCCCACTTACTCTATCCCCTCCTACCCTATCTCCACTCTCCACTCTCCTATCTAAGCCTCCGTAATCTCGACTTTAGCCTTTTCAAAACTACGGTAACTTCGAAAATCCATCGTATTATCGGGATATTTCGATGCAACTTCTTGACTTTTATTTCTCTCTCTCTCTCTCTCTCTCTCTCTCTCTCTCTCTCTCTCTCTCTCACACACACACACACACACACACACACACACACACACACACACACACACACACACACACACACACACACACACACACATTCCTCTCAATCCTCTTCTCTTTGCTCTATTGCTTTTCCGTTTCTGTCTGTCTGTTCCATTCTTACTTTCTCTACTCTTTTTTTTCCCTCTCTCTCTCTCTCTCTCTCTCTCTCTCTCTCTCTCTCTCTCTCTCTCTCTCGTTTCCATGCAAACTGCTCCATATCTCAACCACACACATATCGACGTTTTTATTTCTTTACCCACTGACTCACTTTTATTTATTTATTTATTTTATTTCAAGCTAAAGTTAGATTATTTTATTCAATTCAGGAGACCCCATCGTAGTGCATTTTTTTTTTTAGGGAAGAAGGAACCCAAGGCCAGAAGTCCGCATGAGTTTTCCCTCCAAGAAAAAATAAAAAGGCTATACCTAATCCCTTCAGTTCGAAAAAGTCTCTCCAGAGCTGAACACAATCGTCTGGAGATCGCAAGAACAAAAAAGAATAAAAAACTCTGGTTGGTTAAGTCCCCATTCTCATCTCTCTCTCTCTCTCTCTCTCCCATTTCCCCTCTCGTCTCTATCTCGTTTCCCCTCTCTTCTGTATCAATCTCTCCCATTTCCCTCTCATCTATATCTCTCTCTCCTATTTCCCCTCTCATCTATTGTACATCTCTCTCTCCCACTTCCCCTCTCATCTGTACCTTTTTCTCCCATTTCCCCTCTCATTGCATCTAACCCTCCCATTTCCCCTCTCATTGCCTCTAACCCTCCCATTTCCCCTCTCATTGCCTCTAACCCTCCCATTTCCCCTCTCACTACATCTAACCCTCCCATTTCCCCTCTCATCTGTATCTCTCTCCCATTTTCCCTCTCATCTATTTCGTATCTATCTCTCCCATTTCCTCTCCCATCTGCAACCATCTCTCCCATTTCCCTCATCTATACGTAACTCCCCCATACCCCCTTCCATTTCCTTCCCCTGTGTCTCCCATTTCCACACAAACTCATCCACTTTCCCTGCCTGTATTCCAACATCCATTACCTTCCAATCTAAACCTTGTATTGTAACCCTCCCATATCTTTTCGTCCCCCTTTCCACCCACCTCCCATTTCCACAAAAACTCTTCCACTTTCCATCGTAAATATTCCAAGGTCATTTTCTTTTTCATCTAAATTCATCCACTTTCATTTCCATACATTTTTCAACATTCATTTTTCTCATCCAAATTCGTCCACGTCTCTCTATAAATACTCCAAATTCATTCACTTTATATATATATTCCAAATCCATGCATTTTTTTTTTTCTCTCTCTATATATATACATTCCAAATTCATCCACTTACTCTCTCTCTCTCTCTCTCTTTTTCTCTCTCTCTCTCTATTTCAACAGCCATTTCCTTCCCATCTAAAGCCAGTGTTCTATACTTCCTATTTCTCTTCGCCCACTCTCCATCCACCTCCCCTCCTCCCCTCCACCATCTCCACACAAACTACTCCATTTCCTCCACCATTCACGTCCACATAAATTCCACAGCCTTCCCTCCCCCCCTTTCCCCCCCCCCACACACTCGAATTTAACCCCTTCAGACTGAGGACGCCATTTTTATATCTTCCTGCTTATGCCTTCCCATTTTTCTATTTAAAGAAAAAAAATCTAGATAAATCCTACATTAACCTCTTCATAATTAGCATCATTTATGAAGTTGAATTAGATCAGAGTCCGTATTGTCGCTGGTTTTGGATGCTCCGTAACACCTTTTCCTGAGCGATTTTTCTTGGTTATTACACCTTACTGTCCTCTTATGTGTTGAACTGATCCATCCAATATCGCCATACTGTACACAGATGACGTACATAAGGGATATTAACCTGCCATCCTCAAAAATAAATCGCTAAGGAAGAGGTGCTAGGGAGTTAACTTAGCCGACCAGAATACGATCCCTGGAGGTAGAATGAAGAACTTGAAAATATAAGTAATCGTAGTGAAGCAGCTAACATACCGCCGAGAATTCTTTTTTTTTTTCTTTGTATATCAGATGACAATTTTGTTCTGCTCTGTGGGAACCTGGGACAAGAAGTATGTTAAAAATTCTCATGCTTAATATTTTGGCCGAGAAGATAATCCGTATTTTAATGTAACGCGATAGACCGTTCTATCAAGAGCTCGGAAATTCGCCAAAGCAAATGGTTTAGTCCCCCCACCCCTCTCCCCTCCGTCTTCCTTCCCCTCCCCTCTCCCCTCCGTCTTCCTTCCCCTCCCCTCCCCTCCCCTCCCTCCCCCCCCGCCCCTCCCCTCCCTCCCCCCCTCCCCTCCCCTCCCCTCTCCTATCCTCTCCCCCTCACCCTAACTCTCCCATTTCTACCCTAACTCTTTCATTTCCTAGCAATGACTCCCCAAACTCTTTCAATACAGTGATATTCTCTCT
Organism: Coenobita brevimanus; assembly: GCF_032717465.1. Classification (NCBI taxonomy): domain Eukaryota; kingdom Metazoa; phylum Arthropoda; class Malacostraca; order Decapoda; family Coenobitidae; genus Coenobita; species Coenobita brevimanus. The sequence goes on from NC_137048.1 coordinate 31,166,007, forward strand.
CTCTCTCCCTCACACACACACACACACACACACACACACACACACACACACACACACACCGTAGAGATCACTTCCCAACACCCGAAGTCCCTGTCCCAACCTCCATTCGCAAGTCTCCCATTCCTTAATAATCCCACCCTTTCCCAATCCAAAATCCCCAATCCCTAATCCCAAATCCAGACCCCATTCCATCATTTCCCCTACTCATTTCCCAACCAGACCACCACACTCAGTTCCCCACTCTCCCATTTTCCCCATTCATTTCCTCATCCACTTCTCCATACTTCAATGTCCTCATTTACCCAATTTCGTCCCAGTCCCCATTCACTTTCCCACTCCCACTCCTCCAATTTCTCCCCATTCCTCATCCACACACCTATTCCAAAGTCCATCGCTCCCTACTTCTCCACCCATTTCCCATTCAGAGTCCCATTTCCAAGCTCTCATTTTTCAAGCCATCTCCCGAACAAATCCCCACTCCAAACTCCCCCATTCTTTCACCCTTTTCCCAATCTCTCCTCCCAACCCCAATCTGCCCACCCATTTCTCCTCCTAATCCCAATCTGAACACCAATTTCTCCTCCCAGCTCCAATCTCTCCTTCAATTTCTCCTCCCAACCCCAATCTGCCCACCAATTTCTTCCAGTCTGTCCACCCATTTCTCCTCCCAACCCCAATCTGCCCACCAATTTCTCCTCCCAATCCCAATCTGAACACCCATTTCTCCTCCCAGTTCCAATCTCTCCACCAATTTCTCCTCCCACTCCTACCATGCTAAATTCCCCCCCCCAATCCCCCCCCCCTTCACCCATTAGCGTGTAGGCCGTCATATCACTAGCGATCCCCGGGGCCTCACGCTCCATGGACCTGCCTGCCTCACTCTCAATATTCAGGCACGACAGGCAGACAGGCAGGTAGGAAGGTAGGCAGACAGGTAGGAGAGAGGGAGGAAGGCAGGCAAGCAGGAAAGGAAGGTAGGGTGGCGGCAGGTGAGAGAGATAAGTAGGTAGGCAGGTAAATGAGGGAGGTAGGGAGAAAGGAGATGGGGGCAGGGAAGTGAACAGAGAGGGAAGGGAGGTAGAGAAGAAATGAGGTACGTAGAGGAAGGGAATGAAGGTAGGTAAAGGGAGGCAGGAGAAATATGGATGGAGGTAAATAAGGAGGGAAGGAAAGTAGGAAGGCAATGAGAGGAGAGGGAGGGATTCAAGGGGAGTATGTAGGCAGGCAATGAGGGAAGGAGAGGGAGGTGGAGAGATCTGGAGGGAAGCAGAAACAGGTGGAGAGATCTGGAAGGAGAGAGAGAGATGTGGAAGGAGAAAGGGAGGTGGAGAGATGTGGAGGGAAGCAGAGGGAGGTGGAGAGATCTGGAGGGAGAAGGACGTGGACAGATGTGGAGGGAGGTAGAGGGTGGTGGAGAGATCTGGAGGGAAGCAGAGGGAGATGGAGAGATGTGGAGGGAGAGGGAGAGATGTGGAGGAAGAGAGAGGGACGTGGCGAGATGTGGAGGGAGAGAGAGGGACGGGGCGTGATGTGGAGGGTGAGAGAGGGAAGTCGAGAGATGTGGTGGGAGAGAGAGTGAGATGGAGAGATCTGGAAGGAGGGATGTAGAGTGGAGAGACAAGATGACAGGTGGAAATAGGTTCATGGGAAGGCTGAAAACTTGGTAGACAGATAGGTAGAAAAAGGTGCTGGGCAGGTGAGATACAGAGGCTGACAGGTAGGTAGGTAGGTAAATGTGGGAAAGTAGGTAGATAAGCAGAAAAGTAGGGAATTACGTAGGCAGGCATGAAGAAGCTAGGTAGGTAGGTTGGAGAAACGAGGGAAGGTGGAGAAGGGAGGGAAGGTGGACAATCATGAAAGTGGGAAGAGGGGAAGCAAGAGATAAACTGGAAGGTAGGTAGGCTGGGAGGAAGGTAAGCAGGCAGGCAGGTGGGGAGGAAGGTAGGCAGGTGGGGAGGGAGGTAGGCATGTAGGTAGGTGGGGAGCGAGGTAGGCAGGTAGGTAGGTGGGGAAGGAGGTAGGTAGGTAGGTGGGGAAGGAGGTAGGTAGGTAGGCAGGTATGCAGGAGGGAAGGCATATTACCAGCAGTCCCCCAGGTTTCAAGCTCCACAGGGCCTGCCTCACTCTCAATATTCAAGCAGCAGGCAGGATGACGGAGGGGGGAGGGGGAGCCAGGTACAAAGGAGGGTAGCACCAGAGGTAGACGGACGGACGGAAGGAAGGAGGGAACAGACGGACTGAAAAGGAAGGAGGGAAGAAGGAAAATTGAATAGGCTGAAAAGTGCACGCACATGTACTGTACGTGCAAAAACATACATGACATGCGCGAGCGCGCACACATACACATTCTCTCTCTCTCTCTCTCTCTCAGACCATCTACATGTGGGACTGAGAGGTACTGTACGACAGTCATGTAAGAAGGTGAGGGGAAAGGATAATAAAGGGAGACGACGACGAAGAGGAGGAACGGAGACATTGGATATTGGAGGAGGAGGAGGAGGAGGAGGAGGAGGAGGAGGTGGAGGAGGAGGAGAAGGACCTGGGAATATAGCATGTATGAAGGAAGACAGCAATGGAAGAAAGAATATATAAAAGGAAGGACGAGGAATACAAGATGAAGAAAGACAAGGAAAATAAGTGAAGAAGGGACAGAAGAGGGAGAGAAAATGAAGGACAATAAGGAAAGAAGATGAACAGTGGAAATTCATTAATGCGATGAATGAGGGAAGCAGGAAGAGGAGAGGAGAGGAAAATGAAACTAGAGAGAAGTGGAAGAGGGAAGCGGAGAGAAGAGGAATGGGAGAGAGGGGAGAGAAGAGGAATGGGGGAGAGGAGAGAAGAGGAACGGGGAGAGGAGAGAAGAGGAAGGGGAGAGAAGAGGAAGGGGGAGAGGAGAGAAGTGGAATGGGGAGAGGAGAGAAGAGGAAGAGAGACGGACGACGGAACGGTGGAAGGTCCAGGAAAGGCAAAGAAACAAATCCACAGAGAGAGAGAGAGAGAGAGAGAGAAAGAAATTCTGTGTCTGTCTGTCTGTCTGTGTCCCTCTGTCTCTGTCTGTCTCTCTGCACCAGTCACCTCATCCCTCCAGAGACGCCAATAAGGTGTAGATAGCTAGACGAGTGGGGAGAGACAGGAGGCAGAGAATAATTAAAGAGACAGAGAAGAAAGGACAGTGAGACATACCAGAGAATAATTGAAGAGACACGAGAGGAGGAGACAGAAGGCAGAGAATAAATGACGAGAGACTAAAGAGACAAGGGGGCATAGAAGGCAGGTAATAAAAAGACAGACAGACCAGAGATAGGGGAAACAAACTTATGACAGGCAAATAATTAAAGTGAAAAGACAGGGAGATGTAGGAGATAAGGAACAGCTAAACAGACAAAGATATATGAGATGGGAGAGACAGAAAAAAGATAAATACTTACATACTTAAAACATAGATTAAGAGGGAGACGAGCGAGTGGGGAGGGCAGAATTATTACAGAGATGAAAATATATTAAGGCAAAGGGGAAACAGAAGGGGAGAGACAGGAAAAAAAAATATATGAAACAGACGAAACAGGCATATTACAGTGACGAGAGGCAAAAAACGGAAGGCACAGAGTAAGCAGGATGAAACAGAACAGGAGAGAAGCGGAAGAGACGGTGACAGACAGACAGACAGAATATTTCAACAGGAGATACGGAAAAGCGACAGCGTGATAAAGGAATAATTATACAAGCGATACAGACAGACAGACAGACAGGTAGATAGGTGGACTGATAGATAGACTGATAGACAATTATAGATGTTTTATAGACCACTTAAAATACATTGCTTAAAAATTTGTAAATAAAATGGCCCAACTTGCAGACCAAGACACGAGAGAGTAAATGAGACAGAAGACAAAGTGAAAAGAAGAAAGAAAAAAAGAGAGAGAGAGAGAGTTAATGCCTGGTGTGAGTGAGTGCAGGTGTCACTACTCAGGAAGGACAGAGAGAGAAAGCTTCAAATTCGTGTTAAGTCCTCAGGCAAGAGAATTAATAAGTGGTCTCATCCTAGTTCCACCTGGGGAAGGAAAGAAGGAAGGAAGGATGTGGAGGAAGGGGAGGAGGAGATGAAAGTGTAGGGAAAGGAAAGTAGGGAGAGGAAAGGGGAGAAAGAAGGAATGGGGAGGCTTATGATATGGGTGGGGAGAGTTAAGAAAGGGGTGGGAGGGAAGGAAAAGGGGAAATTAAGGCGAGGCTGACAGAAGGGGAAGAGGACGGGATGAAGAGGTTGGGGAGAGGCAGGATGAGGTTGACGGGAGGAAGGGAGAATTTATAGAGGTGGGAGGGAAACGGGAAGTGGGAGAAGGAGGTGGAGAGGGACTGAGGGGAGAGAGGGGAAAGGGTGAAGGTCACGAGGGATGGAAGGAGCTTAGGGAAAAAGAGAGGGGAAAGGCTGGGGTGAGAGATGACAGGGAAATGAGAACTTGATGAACTAGAGAGAGGTAAAAGAAGGAAAGGAGGGGTGGAGGTTGTGGGAAGAGATTAACAGAAGGTGGAGAGGGATGAAGAAAGCAGTAAATAAAAAATGAGACGAAAGGGAGGAGGAAAGTGAGAGACCGACGGGGCTGGGGAGAGGATGGGTAGGGAGGCTGGGGTGAGAGATGAGGGAAAGGGGGTAAGGAAAAAAAAAGGAGGGTCTGGAATGAAGGAAAGGAAAGGAGGGGGAAAAAGATGATAGGAAAGGGAAGAAAACAGGAGGACAAAGGGAGGAACTGAAGAAAGGGAGAAAGCTGGGGGTGTTATATAAGGGGAAACAATAGAAAAGTAATACGAACGGAAGGACTGGGTGGAGGGTTTGGAGGAGAAAGAGGGGAAATAATAGGGAAAAAAAAAGGGTAGGAAAAGAAACCAAAGGGGAAATAAGAGGAAGGGAAAAGCAAATGAAAAACAGGAAACGAATAAAAAAGGAAAAAAAGGAAAAGAGAATCTCTGAATGGAAGAAACGAAGCAAGGGAAACGAAGCAAATGAAATACCTACATCCTTATCTACATCTATCTGTATGAGAGAGAGAGAGAGAGAGAGAGAGAGAGAGAGAGAGAGAGAGAGAGAGAGACGTAAATGGTAGGGGCAGAGGCGGTACGTAATATGTTAGGGCGGGAGCAGCTTTATGTGGACGAAGGGGAAGTGTAATATCATGTAGTGTGTGTGTGTGTGTGTGTGTGTGTGTGTGTGTGTGTGTGTGTGTGTGTGTGTGTGTGTGTGTGTGTGTGTGTGTGTGTGTGTGTGTGTGTGTGTGTGTGTGTGTGTGTGTGTGTGTGTGTGTGTGTGTGTGTGTGTGTGTGTGTGTGCGTGCGTGCGTGCGTGCGTGCGTGCGTGCGTGCGTGCGTGCGTGCGTGCGTGCGTGCGTGCGTGCGTGCGTGTGTGTGTGTGTGTGTGTGTGTGTGTGTGTGTGTGTGTGTGTGTGTGTGTGTGAGAGAGAGAGAGAGAGAGAGAGAGAGAGAGACTCCAATATCCATTTCACTGTAAGTGATCCTTCTAAAAATAACCTCTGTCTTAATGAAGGGGTTTAGTGTAACTGCCTATAATAATAATAATAATAATAATAATAATAATAAATTATTATTATTATTATTATTATTATTATTATTATAATAATTACTATTATTATAATTATTATCATCAGAGTTTACATTTGCTTTATTTGTCCGTTTTCAATCGATTCCATTTTCTTTTGTTGGTATTTAATTTCATTTTTCCTTCAAAGTTTTATTCTTCAGTGATTTACTTTCTCCCTGACTCTCTTCCTTCGCTCTTGCTTCTCCTCCTTTGCTCTTTTCTTCCATCTTCTCTTCCTGTCCTTTTCTTCCTTCCTCTCTTTCTGCTCTTTACTTCCTGTTTGTATTTTCACTCCTTTCAATTTTCCCTTCCATTTCCTTCTCTTCTTCTTCTCCTCCTCCTCCTCCTCCTCCTCCAACTTCATTCCTCCTCGTCATATTTGCTCTTTTCTTCCATTGTCTCTTCCTATTCTATTCTTCCGTCTTCTCTTCCTATTCTATTCTTCTACTATCTCTTCCTCTTCTTTTCTTCCATCGTCACTTCCTATTCTTTTCTTCCGTCTTCTCTTCCTATTCTTTTCTTGCATCGTCTCTTCCTGTCCTAGTCTTCCATTTTCTCTTCCTATTCTTCCACTTTTCTTCCATTCTCTCCTCCTGCTTTTCTTTCCTCTCTATCTTCATTCCTTTCAGTTTTCCCTTCCATTTACCCTTATTTTTTTCTTCTCTCTCCACCATATAGTCGTTTTCTTCATTTACTTTATCATCTACTCCAATTTCTATATTTTTCCACTATTTCTCTATCCTCTTCTTCCTCCTCCTCCTCCTCTTCTTTCCTCCTCCTCCTCTTCCTCCTCCTCCTCCTTTCCTATCTCTTTGCCCTCCTACCTCCCCTTATTCCTCTCACAAAAACCTTTACTTTTTCTTCATCGTAAAAAAGGAAAAGAAAATGCTTTGTAACGCAAAATTCTAATCTGGCGGCGATTTGCTTGATTCAATGACTCTCTCTCTCTCTCTCTCTCTCTCTCTCTCTCTCTCTCTCTCTCTCGGTACCATTCGAGTCACGATCGAAGACAAACATCAAATATTAGCCTGGTGCACAGAAGGAAGGAAGGATGGAAAACGAATGAGGGAGGGATCGACGGAAGGAAGAAATGAAAGGGAGGGAGAGGGGGAATGGAGGAGGAGCTTGTGTGTGTGTGTGTGTGTGTGTGTGTGTGTGTGTGTGTGTGTGTGTGTGTGTGTGTAAACGGATAAATGAGGGAAGACAGTAATAACAAACTAGGAAGACCAAAGGAGGAAAGGAACTAATGAAAGAAGCAAGAGAGAAAGAAAGATGGATGAAATGTGGAATCGAGCAAGAAATGAATGAACGAAGGACGATAGTGGGATAAAGGAAGAAATACCAACACAAATGAAGGCAAAGAAGAAACTCAAACCACAAAGCCCAAACAAGAGGAGGGAGGAAGACAAAACCAGGCCACAGAAGAAAAAAAAAAAATGAAGGCAAATAAAACAAACGCAATCCAAATTACTCAACGGAAGACAAGACAAAGACAAGGCATATAAGAAGACAGGAATACAAGGATGACAGGAAGACAAACAAGACGAGGACAATGAAGACAAATAAAACAATCCCAACAGACCACAAACTCCCTGCCAAGTTATACAAGTTATTCATAAAAATTATTCATCGTGACTGCTTGCCCTGGTCCACCCCCTCAAAGCTAACTCAGTTCACCTAATATCCTTCACCTAATATATTCACATTAATATTCTCCCTAAAAACTTTCCCCGCGCTGAATTAAGCGTGGTTGATGTTGAAAAGTTATCTAGTTTTCGTGTGTCTCTATTTAGCTTTTATATATATCTTTTTTATTCAGGTCAGGCGCTGTATTTGTGGGGCTGTGTTGTTGTTGTTGTTGTTGTTGCTGGTGGTGGTGAAGATGACGAAGACGACGACGGCGCCGATGATGATGATGATGATGATGATGATGATGATGATGATGATGATTTTTTTTTCAAATTAGTACTATCTATTGTACTATTCAGTTCACGGGAGACTTATTTTAATAGCGGAGTTCACGACCAATTGTACGTATTTCAATACGAAAAAAAAAAAAAAAATGACGAAAACGTGAATAAGTAGACGTCACTGGATTGAAGGGCTTACAGTGAGGTCAGTCTCTCTCTCTCTCTCTCTCTCTCTCTCTCTCTCTCTCTCTCTCTCATTATTAATATTCATCCTCACCATCTCATCACAAGTTTGATATTCTCTCTCTCTCTCTCTCTCTTTCTCTCTCTCTCTCTCTCTCTCTCTTCCTAACGAGGGGTCCACAGCCACAGACCCAAAAACTTATAATTGAGACCAGACCATTCCCAACTTCCACCACGCTCAGTTAGGTTGGATGAAGTTAGATTGTTGGACTAGGTTAGTTACCCTTAAATTAGGCAGGAGTGGTTAGGTAAAGTTAGGTTAGGTTAGGGTAGTGAGGTCGTGTGGTTGGGTTGGGTAGGGTAAGGCAGGGTAGAGTAGGGTAGGGTAAGACACGGTAGAATTGGTTACGTTAGGGTGGATTAGGATAGAATAGGATAGGAAAAGTTAGTTTTGGGAAAGTTACGTGGTTAGGTAGGTAGGTAGGTAGGTAGGTAGGTAGGGTAGGGTAGGGTAGGGTAGGGTAGGGTAGGGTAGGGTAAGGTAGGGTAGGGTAGGGTAGGGTAGGTAAGGTAAGGTAAGGTTAGGTTAGGTTAGGTTAGGTTAGGTCAGGTCAGGCAAGGTAAGTTTAAGACTTAAGTAAGCTTGGTTAGGCAGATTAAATTAGTTATGGCAAGATACAGTAAGTCAAAACTGCGATAAGATAAATTGTACTTGGTTCCATTAAATATATCAGCGACACCAAGGCGACCTTTGCCCACACGTCCCACACCATTTATCATTCTTTCCCCTCGAGCCTCACCAAGTTTTTAATCCCTCCCCAAACTTCCTCTCCGCCATCATCCTACCCAAAGGCGGTCGCTGGGAGGTGGGGGAGGGTGGAAGGATGGGGGGAAGGAAGTCTGCAGGCGATAAGGACGAGAAGAAATTAATATTCTGAGCACCGATGAGGCGTTTACTTTCTCACGCGCCACAAACTCTCAACCTCTGCTGAATAAAATCGTCTAGTGTGGCTGAATAAAACCGTCTGGCTTTGGCTGAACAAAAATCGTCTGGCTTTGGTTGAACAAAAATCGTCTGGCGTTGGCAGAACAAAAATCGTCTGGCGTGGCTGAATGAAACCGTCTGGCGTTGGTTGAACAAAAATCGTCTGGCGTTGGTTGAAAACAATCTTCTGGCGTGCCTGAATGAAACCGTCTGGCGTTGGTTGAACAAAAATCGTCTGGCGTTGCATAATGAAATCGCCTGGCATTCTGCTGAAATAAAATGGTCTGGCTTTGCTGAATAAAATCGTCTGGTGCTGCTGAATAAAATAGTCTGGCGTTACCTGGAATACAATACTAGAGTTGTTCCGACCATGATAGGGTTAATGGAAATTTTTTTTTTTTTTTTTTTTTTTTTACCAGTGCTAGCGAGAATAAGCCATTTTATCTAGGAAAAAATATATATTATCAATCACTATAAAAAGTTTAAGAAAATACTTGAAATATCGGCCTTAAAATGGTAAAATGTCACATGAATATTAAGTGAACACCGAAAACTTAAAAAAAAAAAAAATTGTGGAGGAAAAACACGAATCTTTGAAAAGCAAAGATTTTAAGTGAAACCTGTTTTTCTTTCACACACAAGATGAACAGAGGAAGAAAAAAAAAAACATTACAAGTGTCAATTAAAGAAAGTCAAAAGAAATTACGGGAAGCAAACCATTAACAAGTAAAATAAAGATCAGTTGACGAATAAAAAGTCAAAAGATCCAATAGGTAAATATGCCTCCAGAAAAATGCTATTAAAATTTTTGACTCTGTTAGACAGGCTGGAGACGGACGATGCTGAGGGAAATTGTCAAGCCCATTAGATGATTGCGATATTGTGTGGTGTGTAGGGGAACAGTGTAGAGTTTATCGGTACTGGGTGTTTTGGGGTGTAGGAGGGAGGTGTAGATTTTACTGGTGTAGGGTGTAGAATTTATTGGTGTGGAATTTGCTTAAGGTGTAGAATGTGTTGAATTTATCGGTATGGGGTGTTTTGGGGTGTGGGAGGGGGTGTAGAACTGATTGGTATTGAGTGGGGTTTTGCGGGTGTAGAATTTATCGGGACTGGGTGTTTTGCAGAGTAGGAAGGGGTGTAGAATTTATCGGTACTGGGGGTTTTGCAGTGCTGGAGGGGGTGTAGAATTTATAGGTATTGGGTGTTTTGCAGTGTAAGAGGGGGTGTAGAAT
>NC_137048.1:31178406-31283406 GCF_032717465.1 Coenobita brevimanus
TATTTTTTTCTCTCTCAGTCTTCTGTGTCTTCTCATATTTTTTTCCCCACTGTATTTCCGTGGTTTTTCTTTTCTCTTCCCCCAGCCCCTTGCTTCAACTTTTCCTCTTCCCAGTCACTCTTTTGGGCTGAGTCGCAAAGCCGAAGTCTTCACTTGGGTTATTTTCTTCTCTTTGTATAGCTTTTCTGTGTCCTTTCTTGGCATTTCTCTTCTCCCATTTCCATTTTTTTTTATCCTGTGGTTGCCTTCGTCTTTTCTCTGTCTTGCTTTCTCTCTCTCTTTTATTTCCTTTTCATGCCTCTGCCTCCTTCTTGTGTCATCTCTTTGTTCTCTCACTTTTTATCTGTTTTTTCCATGCCTTCTACATCTTCCCCGCATTTGTTTCACTGGATTTTTAACCTCTTTTCTGCCTACTTTACGTTTGTTTTACTTCAATTTTTTCCTGTCTTTATTGGTACTTACTCGTATTCTCTTCTATCTCATTGTGCCGTGTGTATCATCTCTCTCTCTCTCTCTCTCTCTCTCTCTCTCTCTCTCTCCCTCAGACAGCCTTCCTCATTTGTATCTGATTCCTGTAACTGAAAGTCTCATTTCTCATGCTTATCTCTCTCTCTCTCTCTCTCTCTCTCTCTCTCTCTGTATTCATCTTGTCTTTTGTCTTTCTGTGTGTGCCGTATTTTCTCTGATCGCAATTCTCCATGACATTTGATCTCCCTCTTTGTCTTCCTTCTGCGCTTCTTGTCTTCCTCTTTGTCTTCTTTCTGTGCCTCTCCTAATCAACCACATCTTCGGTTCATCTTTTCATCTCCTCCGTGGCAGTCAGAAGGGCTCTCGTCATTCAGGGTTTAGCATAGTCTGGGTTCTGTTATGTCTTCTTTATCAGTATGTTTTGTCTTCGTGTTTGCTTTCCATAATTTCTACGTCTTCCCTGCGTCTACTGAGTCTCCTTTGTTGTCTTGTCTGTCTTAAATCTTTTTCTTCTCCTTTCAACAGTTTGTCTCTCTTGCGTTTCGGTTTTTCCTGTTTGTTGTTGGTGTTTTTTCCACTTGTTCTCTGTTTTCTGCGTTCTATGTTTTTTCTTTCAATGTTTTTATTCTTTTGATTTACTACTACTCTTGTCTTTATCGTTTTCGAACTCTAACTTCTTTTTTTGCTTTGTATTTTCTTTTTTTTTATCTGTTGCTTCTCTTGTCCTTGGTGTATTTTTCTTTTTCTTTAGGACTTCTGTGTTCTCTGTTTCGCATTTTTTTCCTTTCTTTCTCTACAACTTTTATGCTTCCTCTTTGTCCACCTCCTGGGTTCGTCTTCTTTACCTTTCAAGCCTTCTTTCTGTGTTTCTCAGCATCTCTTTTACTTCTTTCTGTTTTCTCAGCATCCTTATCTTCCTTCTCTTTCTGTGCCTTCTCTATATCTCTCTCTGTTTTAATTCCTTCTGTATTTTCTTTACATCTCTGCCTTTCTTCTGCATTTTCTTTACATCTCTGCCTTTCTTCTGGGGCGACAAAGTTTGCGTTCTCTGTCTTCTTTATCATTATTATTATTTTTTTCTCACTCTTCCTCTTGTCCCTTTTCATCTTGCTTCTGTCATTCGTCTCTCTCTCTCTCTCTCTCTCTCTCTCTCTCTCTCAATCCCTTACCAGGGCCATCTTAATCAGCTGGCTTTTAACTTTCCTCTCTTGTCCGGTCTTCTCTTTTTTTCCCCTCCTCCATTCCTCGAATCCATCTAATCTCCCAGAACTCTCTCTCTCTCTCTCTCTCTCTCTCTCTCTCTCTCTCTCTCTCTCTCTCTCCACTACATTTTCCAACCCTCCAATTATATCTCCTCAACTCTTTCATAAATTTCCCCTCCATCTTCGTCACTCTCGTCTACATCATAATATTCTTCTTTCCTTTTTTCGCCCATAACTTAATTTCCCTTCCTTCCGTCTCCTCTCTAATTTCCTTTTACCTTTCTTCTTACAATTCTGCATCATTTTCTTACCTTCCTTCGTTTTTTTCTTCTTTATCACTCTTCTCCCTCCTTCCTTCCATCCTTCAATTTCTTGCACATCTTCTTTTCCTCCTCCTCCTCCTCCCCTTCCCACTCCTCCTCCTCCTGCTCCTGCTCCTGCTGCTGCTCCTCCTCCTTACCCAATATTTAAGGCCTGAATAACTCCATTTCACTTCATTACACTTCTCAGTCATTTGCATCTCCACTCCATCTCTTCTCTTTTTCTCACTCTGTCTTTTCTATAATGTTCTCCCCCTTCGTCCATAATTTCCTTCTCCCCCTTCGTCCATAACATCTTCTTCTACCCTCTTTCTTCCTAGTCTCTTTTATAAGTAGCTCGATTTTCGTTCCCAATTTCTTCCTTACATCATCTTCCTCTTCATTAACTTCCTCATCCTTTCTTCCCTCCGTTCTTCTCTTCTACCCTCCCTCTCTCTCTCTCTCTCTCTCCCGACCTCTCTTTCTTCCTACTCTTCCATAACTTAATCTTTCTTCTTCCTCTTCCTTTACTCCTTGAACTTAACTCCGTCTCTTCCATTCCTCCACTCTCTCTCTCTCTCTCTCTCTCTCTCTCTCTCTCTCTCTCTCTCCCTCTCTCTCTCTCTACCTCCTTTTATCTTCCTCCTTCCTCCTCCCATATATCTTCCTCCTGCCCCACACCTGAATATAACACTCTCATAAGTTCTCATTTCACCTACTTACAGTTCTCTCTCTCACTCCTTTATCTTCTCACTCACACTCTTGCTCTCCTCCTCCTCCTCCTCCTCCTCTTCTTTCTCCTCCTCCTCCATTCATCCAACCTCCTCCTCCTCCTCCTCTTCCTCCCCCTCCCAATTTCTCCTCATTCACCCACTTATATTTCCACCTCCGTTCGTCCTAACCCCATCACAACGATGACTTCCTACTTTAAGCTTCCTGACTCCAGACGATTTTACTTTCTCTCTCTCTCTCTCTCTCTCTCTCTCTCCTGTCCCTTGCCATCAGGCTGGCTTTTCTCCAACTCGCAGCCCATTTATTATTTTCGTTCCACTCCATCTCTTTATCTCTGTTCGGTCATCCCCTCCCCCTCCTCCACCTCACAAACATACACTCTCCTAGTCAGTCTCTCACTCCTCATTCAACTCCCCCTCAATAAAAATTACCCCTTACATAAAATCGCCATGTTTCTCTTCTCTCCTCTCATTCTGTCCTTCCTTCCCTTCCCTACCTTCATCTTTCTTCCGTTATTCCTTTAACCTCCTTCACTTTCTCCCTCCTCTCCTTTCTCTCCTTCACTTGACTCACCTCTGTTCTTCACTTCCTCCCCTCTTTATTCCTCCTCTCTTTGTTTTGCCTTCCACTTCACTAACTTTCTTTCCCTCTCCCCTCCAATATATTATTCTCTCTCTCTCTCTCTCTCTCTCTCTCTCTCTCTCTCTCTCTCTCTCTAACACAGGAACATCTGGGCGTACTTCTGTTTTATGATGATGTATGGTGCCACTCTGTTTACCTCTCTCTCTCTCTCTCTCTCTCTCTCTCTCTCTCTCTCTCACGGGTACTCTCTTCGTCCTGTAAGTAAATATATGAGGAACGGAAGCGAGAATGTGTCACTAGCCTTCCAAATTCTCTCTCTCTCTCTCTCTTACTTCTCTGCTCCCTTCATCAAATTTTTCTTTCTCCTCCTCTTATTTTTTCTCCTTCCCTCCTTCATTTTATTTCTCTTCCTTTTTTTTTGTGTACAGTATTTTTGTCTTATTTTTTTTCTGATATTCGTTGCCTTCATTCTCTCCCCTCGCTGCTTCCCCTACCTCCTCCTCCTCCTCCTCCTCCTCCTCCTCCTCCCCCTCCCCTCTTCTTCTTCCTCCTCCTCCTCCTCCTCCTTCTGATCTCCAATAATCTTTTCTGGAACCCTTCTCTTTCTTCTTTCGCAACATTTTTTGCATTAATATTTCTCTCTGTCCTAATCCATCACTTCTTTCTTCACTTTTATTTTCTTATTCTATTTTCCTCCACATTTATTTTTCACATCCTCATTTCTTTCAATCACTCCCTTATCCCCTCATCTCTTTATTCATCTCCTCTTCCTCCTCCCTTCATTCCCAACCTCCCTCTTCCTCTCCCTCCTCAACTCCTCTCCCCCTCTTTCATCCTCCTCCTCATTTTCCCTCTCCCTCACCACCTCCTTTCATCTATTTCTCTTCCTCATTTTCCCTCCGTCTCCCTTTCCCTCACCACCCCCTCCTCCACCATCATCACTCCTCATCACTCCCCTATTATTCTCTGCCCAACTCAATCCTGTACCTATAACCCACACGGATATTAGGACGAAGAGTGACAAGAATAATAAAGAATGAGGTAGAATGAATAATAAAGGTAGAGTGAAGAATGAGGGACAGAGTGACGACCGAAAGGTAGAATGAAGAATGAGGTACAGTGAGGAATGAAGGAGTGAAGAACGTAAGGTATGGAGAGAAATGAAAGGTAGGGCGAAGAATGAGGCAAGGAAAGAAAAATGAAAGTGAGTTTAAGAAAAGTGAGTAGGAAATGAAATATATATAAACAGTAAAGTGTAAAAATAAGTGATGATGGATGAAATGTGGAAGTGGACGAAGAGTTGAGAAAAAAAAAATAATGATCGAAATAATTGTGGAAACAGACGAAAAGTATAGCAAAATTAAAAATGACTGAAATAAAACAAAAATAATGAGATGGAATGTGTAGAAAGAACGAATGATAAAGAATGTGAAAAAGAAAATGAATAAAATGAAAACAAGGGATATGAAGAAGGAAGCAACGAAAATTAATAAATGAACGAATAAATAAATAAACAGAACAGTATGAACTCAAGTTTTTTATTTCCTTCAACATATCACACTTCCCACTTCACTTATCAGGAATCATTTCAGATTTTTTTCAGCAACCCTTCATAATATTTTTTATATATCCACGTCTAACTCTCGCATCCACTTCAGAATTTTCTAACCTATACTTTAGTACATTATCCACTTTTATATGTACACTATCCACTTCTAAATGTACACTATCCACTTCTAAATGTACAGTAACCCCTTCATGTACTCTATCCACTTCCAGATGTACACCATCCACTTCTAAATGCACACTATCCACTTCTAAATGCACACTATCCACTTCTGTATGTACACTATCCACTTCTATATGTACACTATCCACTTCATGTACAATATCCACTTCTAAATGTACACTATCCACTTCTAAATGTACAGTAACTCTTTCATGTACTCTATCCACTTCCAGAAGTACATTATCTACTTCTGAATGTACACTATCCACTTCTAAATGTACACTTTCCACTTCATGTACACTATCCAATTCATGTACACTATCCATTTCTACATGTACATCATTCACTTCTACATGTGCACTGTCCACTTCTAAATGTACCCTATCCACTTCTACATGTACACTATCCACTACTAAATAACAGCTTAGAAAGTGGTAGTAACTTCTGAGCTTCCAGTGCTAAATTTCAGCTATCAGGAGGGTTAATTTCAGCCCTTCCTGTACTGAAATTGAACTGAAATTCTACTCGGAATCTCTCTCTCTCTCTCTCTCTCTCTCTCTCTCTCTCTCTCTCTCTCTCTCTCTCTCTCTCCTCCACGATTGGGTTAAGTGAAGAGAAGGGAACGAAGGAGGGAAAGTTCATGAAGAGTGATGCCTGGAAAATGATGGTGGATGACGAGGAGGAGGAGGAGAAGGAGGACGACGAGGAGGAGGAGGATTACATAGGATTACATAGGAAAGCAAACAGCAACAGACCTTATGGTCCTTTCGAGGCTGCTTGTTACAGAGAAAACTATGACTACAAGATTTACCTCTACTGTACATCTAAAGGATAAGGATAGTAAAGCAAGTAGACTCCCCCCAACCCCAAACCCTCCAGGAAAAAGTGAGAAAAACCACCATGCAGCATGGAAAAATTGACATGGAAATTTCACAGGAAATAATGGAAAGGAGAAGTCACGGCTACCCGTCTGAGTAACCTGAAAGTAATCAAATAAACTAATAGTTACGGCATGACATTATAAACCGGTACATGAGTCTGTGGACATAACGTGGAAAGGAAGGAGTAGAAAGAATGGAGATAAGGGGGAGACAAAGATTAAGAGACAGGTATGAGATAAAGGCAAAGAGAGAGATAGAGAGTAAGGAAATGAAGAAAAAAATCATGGGAGAAAAAGAGGAGAGGAAGGAAGAATGTGGAAAGAAGAAACAAATAAAAAAGAAAGGACGGATCAGGGAAATAGAGAGAGAGAAAAGAGAAAATGCAAGGACAAAGAGAGAATGAGAAAGATGGACTGGCAGAGATAAGGATGACAGAAAGAAGGGAAACAGGCAAAGAGAGAGAGAGAGAGAGAGAGAGAGAGAGAGAGAGAGAGAGAGAAAAGGACAAAGAGAGAATGAGAAAGATGGACTGGCAGAGATAAGGATGACAGAAAGAAGGGAAACAGGCAAGGAGAGAGAGAGAGAGAGAGAGAGAGAGAGAGAGAGAGAGAGAGAGAGAGAGAGAGAGAGAGAGGAATTTATAAAGAAGCTTGAAAATACAGACTGAGGGAGGGGAGTGACGGAGAAGAAAGATGAGGGGTTGGAGGAAGATGATGAGCGGCCTCAAGAAGAGGCGAGATAGAGAGCGGAGGAGCGGTCTGGAAGAGGAGGAGAGGTAGAAAGATGAGAAGGGAGAAGAGAAATGGCAAGGAGGAAGAGAAGGGGAAAAAATAATGATAGAGATGGGAGCCGCGGAGAAGGGAGAAGATGAGAAGAGAGAAGAGGAGGAGAAGGGAGAAGAAGAGGAGAAGGGAGAAGAAGAGGAGATGGGAGAAGAAGGGAAGATGGGAGAAGAAGGGGGGAGAAGGGAGAAGAGGAGAAGGGAGAGGAGGGTGATAGTCGTAGGTACAAAAAAGGAAGAGGAAGATAGCCAAAGCGAAAAGGAAAAGGGGCAGGGGGAAGAAGAAGGGGTGAAAATATTAGAGGGAGAGGAGAGAAGAGAAAGAGAAGATGGGAGGAGAAGAAAAAGATGGGGAAAAAGGGAAGAAGAAAAGAAAGGAGAAGAGGAAAGGGAAAGACGAGAGGGAGACTGGAAGACAAGAACAAAGAAAACAGTTGAAGTGGAAGACATGCAGGAAGAATGGCAGGGAGAAGGGAAAGAAACATATGAAAGTGAAGAATGTTTGGGAAGAGACAAATGAGAAAAGAAAATGAAAAATGTTAAGGGAGGGAGAAAAATGAGGGGTAATTAAGAAAAAGAACGAGGCAAGGAAAAACATGAAGAGAGGGAACTATTCTCACGGGGCCGGAACTAATCTCACGGAGGCCATGAGAATAATTACGGCCTTGATATAACGAAGAGTTTTTTTCTGATTTTAACGAAATTTGATGAAATTGTTGGGGAGTACGCTATAACAAAACGGACTAAGTTTCAGATATATATCTTAATAATTAATGTCACAACGCATGAACAACGTCGACTTTACCTTATAACCTGGACGCGTCACCTATTATTCTGAAATCATGGACAAATTTATCATAAAGGCTCGGGCAACCAATCTTCTGCTCTTCTTACTCATTCCTTTTTCTCCTCCACTTCTATTTCTTTCGTCCTTATCTTTACCTTCACCTTCATATTTACCACTTTTTCCTCCTCTTTTCCTTTTCTTCCTCCTCCTCCTCCTCTTTTTCTCTTCTTCCTCCTGCTGTCGTATTGAAATTATGGTAATACAATGTTTCATGCATTTCATTTTCCCCTATTTTACATAATGTGGCCAATGCGATTATTTTGCAGTCGCCTCCATATAGGTTTGTATTTTTTTATATTTCTCTCTCTCTCTCTCTCTCTCTCTCTCTCTCTCCCTCCGGCATTACTATTAACAAATCATCACCATCATCATCATCATCATCAACTATTATTTATAACCACAACCGTCACTTGTTATTTCCTTCATCATCATCTATATCATATCCTTATCATCATCACTGGGCATCATCATCTAAATCATTATTATCATCACTATCATCTTCATTCCTACCACAGCATCATCATCACAGTCCCCAGCATCACCATTATTCATTATCAATCTAAATCATCATTATTAATATCCTCAACACTACCATCATCATCATCATCAATATCCACATCTAATTCATCGTCGCTATTATCATCAACACAATTATATCATCATAACCTCAATCATCATAACCTGTAACCAAATACAACTTTAGCAGATCCAAACTCTGACAAACTTCCAAACTCACACAGTTCACAGGCTGGAGGGGAACTACGCTCATTCATGCTATATATACACATTCATACTACATACATACAAACTCATACTACATACATACAAACTACATACATATACACACACAACTATTTACATTCATTCTTAAATATATACCGCATTCAAACACACACACATACTGATATATATACACATACACATGGGTACATAATTCTCACACATACATACCATACATACAAATGACACACACACACACACACACACACACACACACACACACACACACACACACACACACAGACACACACACACACACACACACACACACACACACACACACATCAAACGTTCATGTGCACAATTATACCCGTGCGTGGAGTGCTGACCGTGTATAACGGCTAATGACTCAGGCAAAGGTGACCTGGTTTAATAAGGTTAATGGTCAAGGTATACAGTCTGGCTTAATTGCCTCCCAACCTGCTCTTAAAAGCAGTAATCTCGTTTGGCTCATACGTCCCTTAATTAATCACGTCTTTTACAATATAATTAACTGTCATTCCTCTTCTTCTTCTTACTACTACTACTACTACTACTATTACTTTTACTACTATCACCACCACCACCACCCACCACCACAACTACTACTACTACTATCAAATTAGTCTTAGAAGTAGGTAATCTCATTCAGCTAATTCGTCCCCTGCAGGATGGCTAATTGGTTTTCCATAATCCTCTCCAGTACTGTGATCCGGTTAATGCCAAACTATTTTATTCAACTAAAACTAAGTAGAAGAGGGAGAGGCGAGGGCAAGGGAAGAGAGCGGAAGAGAAGAGGGAGGGGAAGGGAAACGGGAGGGGAAGGGAAGAGGGAGGGGGCAGGGGAAGAGGGAGGGGGCAGGGGAAGAGGGAGGGGGCAGGGGAAGAGGGAGGGGGCAGGGGAAGAGGGAGGAAGGGGAAGACAGAGGAAGGGGGAGATGATGGAAATTATGATTAAATGTGGGGAGTACTTTGAATGCGGGGGAGGACGGATGGCGCTGAATGATGATGGGGGGGGGGAATCGGAAAGCTGGGAGTGGAGATGGGGGAGGGGGTGAAGGGAATGAGAGGGAGGGGATGGAGAGGAGGAAGGGAGGGGATGGAAGGTAAGAAGGGAAGGGGATGGAGGGAGGACGAGATGGAGGGTATAAGGGGCTGGCGGAGGGATACGATGGAAGGGAAGAGAGTGATAGAATGGAAAGGAAAAGGGGAAGAGGATGGACGGAAGAAGGGGGACGGAAAACTGAAGGAAGGGGGGATGATATCTAATGGCATTGTGGGGTAAAAAAGGGGAAAAGTGGAAGAGGAGAGGGGGAAAGAAGGGGAGGAGAGGAGAGGAAGAAAGGAGGGAAGGAAAGGAAGAAAGGAGGGGAGAAGAGGTGGTAAAATTAAATCTGAAAATGGGGGATAGGGATCTGAAAGCCAGGAAGAAAGGGGAGGGGGGATACTCTGAAGGCAAGGGGAAGGGGGGAGGAAAGGGGGTACGACTGAGTATAGGGGAGGGGGAGGGGGGGGTTTGAATACTCAGAGCGGGGGGACGGAGGTGCTCTAGTGTGGAGGTGTATTAACATGAAGGAGCAGGGGGAGGTGGATTACACAGGATTACACAGGAAAGCAAACAGCAACAGACCTTATGGTCCTTTCGAGGCTGCTTGTTAGAGAAAACTATGACTACAAGATCTAACTCTACATGTTGAAGGATAAGGATAGGAAAGCAAGAAGGCTCCCCCCACCACCAAACCCTCCAGGAAAAAGTGAGAAAAACCACCATGCAGCATGGAAAAACTGACATGGAAATTTTATAGGAAACACTGGAAAGGAAAGGTCACATTCTATAATACTTTATCTATAAGCTACCCGATAGAGTAACCTGAAAGAGAAAGTAAACTAATAAAATAATAGTTACGGCATGCCATTATAAACCAGTTACATTGAGTTAATGGGAAGTCTGTGGACATAACGTGAAAGCTACACACTGCACAGTGTGGATGTTTAGGGGTGGTGCAGCAGCCTTGCCTGGCGCTTTTAAGGTAGGCAGCAGTCAATCATGCCCTAGCTCCGTTTGCTCCACTGAGACAAGGAACTCTCCCATGTGGGACAAGTACACAAGTTTCATCCTGAAGCAGTGACCCCTGGTACATTAAAAAAATCCCGATGGTGGTCACTTGACTAACAGGGACCCTCAGTGATCCACAGCCCATCACAGGTCGAAAGTAAGAGTAGTGACAGTTAACTCAGGGTTATCTGTGCAGCTCCTAATCTGTGCTTATATTGCTTTCTTTGCGCTGGGGAGACTGAAAAGTATATAGGACGGGTGTCTTAGATAAAAGGGGACTGCACAGTGCACAGTGTGGATGTGCAATGCACAGAGTGGATGTTTAGGGGTGGTGCGGCAACCTTCCCTGGCGCTTGTTAGGTAGGCAGCAGTCAATCAGGCAATAGCTCCGTTCACTCCACTGAGACAAGGAACTCTCCCATGTGGGACAGTACACAAGTTTCATCCTGAAGCAGTGACCCCTGGTACATTAAAAAATCCCGATGGTGGTCACTTGACTAACAGGGACCCTCAGTGATCCACAGCCCATCACAGGTCGAAAGTAAGAGTAGTGACCGTTAACTCAGGGTTATCTGTGCAGATCCTAATCTGTGCTTATATTGCTTTGTTTGCACCGAATAAATTGAAAATGTATAATATCGTGACGCAACACTATGTACGGGTACATTGTTTACGGGGTGTCTTGTAGACTAAGGGGCATGAACTTACATGTACCGTAGCTATAAAAGCAAGTTATTCGGACAGAAAAAGAGTCAGCTGAGGATTTTCGTGCAAATACTTGTCTAATTTGTTTTTGAATGCCTCAATTGAGATACTGTTCACGGTATCTGAGGGTAATCTGTTCCAGATATTTACAACTCTGTTAAAGAAGAAGTATTTTGCTTCGTGGGATTGGAATCGTTTTCCCATGATTTTGCAGCCATTACTTCTGGTTTGACTCGACCGGTCTATATCAAAATATTTATTCATGTCTAAGTTGTCATATCCCTTCATGATTTTGAAAACTTCAATAAGGTCCCCTCTTAACCTGCGCTTCGTTAGGCTAAATAATTTAAGTTCTTCAAGGCGTTCCTCATATGGTTTGTTTCTAAGTCGTGGTACCATTTTTGTGATTCTTCGCTGAATTTTCTCTAATTTTTCAATGTCCTTTCTGTAGTAAGGAGACCAGAATTGCACACAATACTCAAGATGGGGGCGCACTAGCGAGTTGTATAAGGCAAGTATGACTTTTTCCGATTTAAACTCGAAAGTTCTTCCAATAAAACCCACTAGCTTGTTTGCAATTTTTACCGCATCGGTACACTGCTTGCTTGGTTTTAGGTCTTTTGATATTATCACACCAAGATCCTTTTCACTGTCTGTACTTGATAACTGAATATTGTTCATTTTGTAATTTGCATGGACATTGTTACTTCCAATATGAAGTACTTTACATTTTTCTGTGTTGAATTTCATTTGCCATTTTTCTGCCCAGCTTGCTAAAGTATTAAGGTCATTTTGTAACTGCTGCCACTGTAATTTTGAAGTGACTTTACTGGTTATTTTAGTATCATCTGCAAATTTGGATACTTTACAATTTAGACCCTCATCAATGTCATTTATATAGATAATAAAAAGTATCGGTCCAAGTACTGAGCCTTGGGGAACGCCGCTGATCACATTACGCCATTTGGATTCCTTTCCGTTTATCACAACTCGCTGTTTTCGGTCTGACAGCCAGTCTTGTAACCATTTTAGCGTCTTTCCTTTTATTCCATGTGCTTCTATTTTTCTCATGAGACGCTTGTGAGGGACAGTGTCAAATGCTTTCTGAAAGTCGAGGTAAATTATATCTACTGCTCTTGAGTCATCGTATGATTTGTAAACATCATGGAAGAAGTCCAGTAGGTTAGTTAAGCATGAACGACGATGTCTGAATCCATGTTGCGAGTCTTTAATTATATTATTTTCTTCTAGATAATTAACTATTTTATCTCTTATGATTTTTTCCATTAACTTGCACACTACTGATGTTAAGCTGATTGGTCTGTAATTTCCTGGGTGCGACTCATTTCCTTTTTGAAAATTGGTGTTACATTTGCTAGTTTCCATTCGCATGGAACTTTCCCAGTACTTAATGATTTATTGAATAAGACAGAGAGTGGCAGCAGTAACTCATGTTTTGCTTCTTTGAGAATTCTCGGTGATATTTTATCGGGGCCAGGGGTTTTGTTTATGTCCGTACTATTTATGGCTGAAAGGATATCATTATTATGGATAGCATAGTTACTAAGGACTGTGCTATTTGCTTGGTTTGTGGGTAACAGTAGGTTTCTGGTGGTGTTTTCTACTGTAAAAACAGACGCAAAGTAATCGTTAAGAATGTTTGCCATTTCGACCTCATTTTCAGTGTGTCTGCCATTGTTTGTTTCTAGAGGACCTATTGATGTAGTCATAACCTTTTTCTTTCTAATGTAACTGTAAAATTCTTTAGGATTTGATTTGCACGTATTAGCAATGTGGATCTCCAGTGCTCTTTTGCTTTGTTTAATAAGTCTTTTCGATGTGCGGCGTAGATTATCGTATTGTAATTTATCATCATTATTTTGTGTAACTTTATATTTATGGTATGCCTGTTTTTTGGCTATTAAGTTACTTTTTATTTCACTGGACCACCACTTTGGTTTACTATTTCCAGCTGGACGTCTGTTACGTAGTGGCACACATGACTTTACCACTTCATTAAATTTTTCGGTGAATATTTCCCATGCTTGGTTTATGTCATCGGTTTCAGACATTTGATTCCAATCTGCAGTTGCAAGTAGCGCTCTGAGCCTGTTGAAATTAGCTCTACGATAATCTGGGACCTTTTCTTTGCTCTCCGTTTCTTTTACTTTTTCAGTAGTAATATTAAATTGTATAGTTCGATGATCACTGGAACTAAACTCAGGTCCTATTTCAACGTTGTTGACTAGCTTATCATTTGTAGTCAAGATGATGTCTAGGATATTGTTTCCTCTCGTTGGGTATTCTACGTGTTGGGAAAGGGCGCTTTCCTGAAGATTCGTATAAAGCTCTTGTCCTGAGTGTGCCATCAGTGGTTCACCCCACTTTGTTACCGGTAGATTAAAGTCTCCAAAAATTACGCTATCCTCTTGACAACAAATTTCCGCAATTTGATCATAAAGTTTTTCATCTGTCTCAGTTGACTGTGCTGGCGGACGACAGATGAGACATATATTTATTTTGTGTGAATTAATACTTAGCTGAACATAACTGGCATCTATGTTGGTAATACTGGGTTTGGATAGCACAAGGGGATGGAGACTAGTTTTCACATATAGTAAAACACCGCCACCAGCTCGATGTGGTCGCTCACAGCTGAAAATATTGTACCCTGTTAGTGAGTATTCCGCTAGAAAGTCACGGTCAGATGTGTTAATCCAGGACTCTGTGATGCCAATGATGTCATAATTTTCTAGGTAAATTAGAGATTCTAAATCCTCAAACTTGTTACGTAGACTACGTGCGTTAGCATAGCAGACTCTAATTCCGTTCCGAACAGTTGGTGATCTGACTTTGTGGGTATTTACGTTAAGGTTACTGTTCCTGGACGTGCCGCGTTTTTTGATCTGAAGAGGGCAACTTTATCGTGTAGAAGTCTACCTAGCCGTGCCGCTCCTACTGAGTTCAAATGGAGACCATCTTTCTGGAATAGAGTATGTTGCTCATAAAACTGGTCCCACAGATTGACAAAGTCGACTCCCTCTTGCGTGCAGAGAGATTTGAGCCGGTTATTTGTGCTGAAGGCCTTATCATAGAAACTATTTTCTGCCTTGATCCTTGGGAGTATACCAGATATTATCACATTAGTGGACTTAGTTTTGAATCGTTTGATCATTTCATGATACTTTGCTAGCAATTCCTCTGATCTACTGCACTTCAGATCATTTGTACCAACGTGGAGGAAGGGGGGGAGGAGGAGGACGAGGAGGAGGAGGAGGAGAGGGAGGTGGAGGAGGAGGAGGAGGAGGAAGGGGAATTACTGGTGTCACAAAGGGGCTAATGGGTCTTTGTGATGGGGGCGAAGGGGAGGGAGAGCAAGAGAGAGGAAAGGAAGCGCGGGGACGGGAAGAAAGGGAGAGGAGGAGAGGAACACAAGGAAAGGAAGAGAAGAAGAGGAAGAGATACGAGTGGAAGAGGAAGAGATGGGAGAGGAGGGGTGAGGAAGGAAGGGGTATAGGAGACGGGAATGAAGAGATGGGAGGGGAGGAGTGGGGAAGGATGGGGTATAGGAGATGAGCAGGAAGAGAAGAGAATGGAAGCGAGGAATAGGAAGAGGGGAGAGGAGGGGAGGAAGATGAAGAAAGGGGAGAAAAGGAGAAGAGGATTAAAAAAAGAGGGGGGGAGAGAAGAAAAAAGGAATCGAACGGAAGGAAATTGGGATGTGGTGGAGAGAAAAAGTGGAAGGAGACATGGAGAGGAGGAAATGAAAGAGGTAAACCAGGGGAGGAAGTGAGAGGTAAACCAGGGGAGGAAGTGAGAGGTAAACCAGGGGAGGAAGTGAGAGGTAAACCAGGGGAGGAAGTGACAGGTAAACCAGGGGAGGAAGTGACAGGTAAACCAGGGGAGGAAGTGACAGGTAAACCAGGGGAGGAAGTGAGAGACACAAGCCAAGGGAGGAAAGAGAAGAAAGGAAGAGAGGAGAGAGCTAAGCCTTTCCTCTTCTCATCACACTTCTATATTATCTCTCTCTCTCTCTCTCTCTCTCTCCCCTTCATAACCTGAATACTCTATTACGTTCTCACCTTGGGCTACCCTTCCCCACGTCTCTCTCTCTCTCTCTCTCTCTCTCTCCTTTCCATCCCTGCATTTCTGTCTCCTCTGTTTTTCTTTTTCCCTTTTGCCCTCTCTGTTTCTCACTCTTCTCTCTCTCACTCCTCTCTTTATCATTTCCCTTCTGCCTATCTTATGCCATTCAGTTTGAGGGAAAACGTCAGGAAAATATGACAATAATTAGGGGGGCAGAATGAAAATGCAGGAGAGAAAAATGAGGGATGAAGTAGGAGGAGGAGGAGAAAAGAAGACTGTGCCAAATGAGAGAGAGAGAGAGAGAGAGAGAAATTTTATGTGAATACAGCATGTGAAGAGAGAGAGAACAAAGGAAGGACAGCCGGTGAAAAATATAGAAGACAGGGAGTGAAAAAAAAAGAAAATGAAAGGAGGAAGAAAATGGTAAAAACAGAGGAGGGAGAGGTTTAGGCAGGCGGGAAAAATGGAGGGAAGAAGGAAAGTGGAGAGGAGAAAGAGAAAATTAATAAGGAAGGAGGAGAGATGGGTGGAGAGGAGAGAAAAAAGAAAAGATAAGAAATGTACGAGAAAAAAAGCGACTGAAATATGGAGAGGAAAAAAGGAAATGAAGAAAGATGGGGAGAGGAAGAATGGGAGGAGTGAGGGAAAAAAAAAAACGAGATGGGAGGTTGGGACAAAAAAAAAAAAAAAGAGGAGGGGAGGAAAGGAAAAACTAAAAGAAAGAAAGAAAGGAAGGAATGAAGGAAGGAAGGAAGGAAGGAAGGAAAGAAGGACGGAAGGAAGGAAGGGAGAAAAAGAGGGGAAACAGAGGGAACAATGGCCACAAGAATGAAGGGGAGACGGAGGGAGAGAGGGTAGAGAAAATAGAGGATGAAGATGGAAAGAAGGAAGGAGAATTAAAGAAGGAAATGAACAGATGAGCGAACGAAAAAGGAGGATAGGAAACATAAAATGAAGGAAACAGGAAAGATGGAAGAAGGAAGGAAAAGAGTAAGAAGAAAGGTGGAGGAGGGAAGGAAGAGAAGAGAGGGAGGAAGGATCAGGTGACTCAGGTAAGATGAAGGTAATTAAGCGGCTTAGTTCAAAGGTAGAAGATGAGAGAGAGAGAGAGAGAGAGAGAGAGAGAGAGAGAGAGAGAGAGAAATTGGGTAAGCATACATACAAAGGAAATTGGGTAAGCATACATACAAAGGCTCTAGGGATTTGTACGCCTTAGGAGAAACAGATTGGCTCAGTTATGGTGTTTGAAGATAGGCGCGCGCGCACACCCACCCACACACACACACACACACACACACACACACACACACACACACACACACACACACACACACACACACATCTCCAACGCCATTTTCTTTCACACTCCCTCCTACGTTCTCATTTTTTTTTTTTACATTTATTGATCAGCATTTTCATTCACATTTTTCTGTTTATGTCAGATTCTCCTTTCTTCACTCACACCCTTTCATTTCTTTTTCTCCTATCCATTTATTTCTTTTTCCTTATTCCTTCATTTTCTTTCCTCCTCTCTGTCTTTCCTTCCTCTCTTCTGTCTCTTTCTTCCTTCCTTCAGCTTTCTTTAAAAATTTCCTCCGTTCTGTTTTTTCTTACTTCCCTTTACGGCGCGTTTTCCTAGCTTTCCTTAGCATATTCTTCACTTTTTCAGCGTTTCCTCCTCCTCCTCCTCTTTCTCCTCCTTCCTTTTCTTCCATTTTCTTCTCCTGAACCAAGTCTTTCACAGGGCAATTCTGTCTCTGAATAAGCAAGATCTTTCTCTGCGAATCCCCTTTGAACCCTCCTTGTTATCCACCTCTCTCTCTCTCTCTCTCTCTCTCTCTCTCTCTCAATGCATCTTGGCAATATTTCTTCTCTATACCTTTTCCAACCAGGTTCGCTATTACACACACACACACACACACACACACACACACACACACACACACACACACACACACACACTTCCTATCATTTCCCCCCCCCCTCTCTCTCTCTCTGATCCACCCCCCCATTCTTAATCATTCACAGCGTCTGTCTGTCTCACTCACGCACACGAAATCATTCAAACTCTCCCTCACTTTCTTTATGTATCTCTCTCAGTTATTCATCCTCTCCCAGTCATTTTCTCACTCCTGTCATTCCCCGTTCTACTCTTCTGTCTGACTTCCCCCCCCTTCTCTCTCTCTCTCTCTCTCTCTCTCTCTCTCACACACACACACACACACACACACACACACACACACAACCATTCACATAACCATTCTCTCTCTCTCTCTCTCAACCAAAACCACTTAGGACATACGCTAAGCTGAAGTCTAACGTGGTATTACACAATCCTACCTTCTCTCACTGTCCAATCCTCTCCCCCTAATCTATCCCATGTCCAATTCTCTCTCTCTCTCTCTCTCTCTCTCTCTCTCTCTCTCTCTCATCTATTCCACGCCTAATTCTCTGTCCTACAATCTGTGTCGCTGTCCTATTGTCCCCATGATTTGTTCCCAGTCTAATAATTCCCTTCCACTCCTCTCTCTCTCTCTCTCTCTCTCTCTCTCTCTCTCTCTCTCTCTCTCTCTCTCTTCGATCTAACGTTTGATTGCCCTGTTCATATATCTCTGTACAATTTAACCTGTTCATTTCTGTCTCTATTAATTTTGGTCCATCCAACATGTGTTCGTATCTGTTCATCTGTCTACTTTTTTTTTCAGTTCAATCTCAGTCCATTTAATTAAGACCCACTTTTATATAAGACTTTTTCTATGCTGTCTGCTGCTGGCTCTATATATTTATTTTCTGGCTAAAAATCATGTATTTCATTTTTAATTATATGTGGTACAAAAATCAGTACTGGTATCCATCTTTTTTTATTATTCCTATTCAGTCACTGCAAATTCCAGTTATTTCTCTCTCTCTCTCTCTCTCTCTCTCTCTCTCGTGTGTGTGTGTGTGTGTGTGTGTGTGTGTGTGTGTGTGTGTGTGTGTGTGTGTGTGTGTGTGTGTGAATGAGGGATATATCTAACCCCCCCAAAAAAATCTATCCGCCTATACTTCACCCCTCCAATACGAAAATTCTATAGGAAATAAAAGCCAACTGGAGAAAACAAGAATTAACTAAAAAGAAACCAAAGAAATGAAAAAAAGTGAGTCTTAAAAATAAAGAATAAACTCAAAATATAAAAAATAAAAAATAAATCCATCATACTGACGGGATTACTCTGCCGGAAGGGAATAAATTAAATCAGTGCTAAAGTTTTAATTAAAGAGCAATTCCATACAGATAAAAAAATATCCAGCGTAATCCCCATCCAAATAATCCACTCCAATATATTTTTTCTTTTAATTTTTGGTGGGGATATATAAATGTCAAGGATAAGCAGGGGTTACTGGGGTTAAAAATGGATGTGCTTTTTAATCGAGAGTATTTGGTTAATTGATAAAAGTGAAGCTTAAACTTGTCTATAAAATTTCGTCCTCTCTCTCTCTCTCTCTCTCTCTCTCTCTCTCTCTCTCTCTCTCCTTTACTCTTTTATCTTCCCACATTCTCCCTCCTTCGTTTTCCTCCCTACCTTCCACGAATTTCCTCTATTTTCTTGTCTATATTTATCTCTCTTTCCTTTCTTTTATTTCTTCATTTTTTCTTCTTTCCTCTAACCTCCCCTGCCTCTCTCTCTCTCCCTCTCTCTCTCTCTCTCTCTCACACACACACACACACACACACACACACACACACACAGGTTAAACGCGGTAAAACATGATAAAAAATAAATGGTTTTACATGAATTAAAAAAAAAATAAAATACCACGCTCGGGATAACTCTAGTATTCTTTCCGATTAATGCTAGACGATTTTATCCAGCTGAGAGAGAGAGAGAGAGAGAGAGACAGAGAGAGAGAGAGAGAGAGAGAGAGAGAGAGAGAGAGAGAGAGAGAGAGAGAGAGAGAGAGAGAGAGAGAGAGAAATTTTAAAAACTAATAATGTACTACATATATCCTAATTCAAAATGCACATACTTATATATTTTATGTACGTATGTATGTATGTATGTAGGTGTTTATGTATGTAAGTATCCCCTTATTTTCCAATCACGTTTAAATCCATCTTACTTTCTTTCATATGAAAATTTTCCGTATTTTGCATTCGCATGAAAATTTTCCATATATTTCATTAATATTTAAATGCTTGATATTTCGCATTCACATTCAAACCTCCTTATTATGCACTCACATTTAAATCTTACTTATTTTCATTCAAATTTTGGTACACTTCTTTGCATTTGCATTTAAATCCCTTTCTTTTACGTCAAATCTTACAATCTTTTATCAGTACATTCAAAATCCAATTTATTCTGCAATCACATATAACCCCATTCATTTGGCACTCATTTAAATCCCACATGTTCTCCACTCATATTTAAATCCCATTTATTCCCTATTCACATTTAAATCCCCGTTATTCTCCATTCACATTTAAATCCCACGTATTCTCTATTCACATTTAAATCCCACTTATTATCCGATCACACTTAAATCCCATTTACTCTCCATTCACATTTAAATCCCACTTATTTCCAATTCACATTTATATTCCCCTTAGTTTCGATTCACACTTAAATCCCCCAAGTTTATCCTTCACATATAAATCCCACTTTTTCATTCACATTTTAATCCCCCTCTTTATTCACATTTAAATGCCCCACAGTTAAATCCCACTTATTCTCCATTCACATTTAAAATCTCCCTCTTTATTCACATTTAAATGCCCCACAGTTAAATCCCACTTATTCTCCATTCGCATTTAAAATCCCCCATATCTATCCTTCACGCTCAGCCTCCCAAGCACGAAATTCATCAACGCTCAACACAGTGACATATCAGCCCTGCCGTCGATATGCACAATACCTCCCCCCAATCCAATATATATATATAGTCCGGTAATCAAAGCTGCTCACCATTTTATATCTATATATATTTTTTTTCCGGGATCAAACACGAACATTAACCTTCACACTCGAAAAAAAAAAAAAAAAAAAAAAAAGGCACAGCGGGTGATGGTGTTATATGGATAGAGACGCTTTTATTATGCAATGTGTTATGTTTTCACGAGAGAGAGAGAGAGAGAGAGAGAGAGAGAGAGAGAGAGAGAGAGAGAGAGAGAGAGAGAGAGAGAGAGAGAGAGAGAGAGAGATTTTTACATATTATACGAGAGAGATGATTTTAATGAGTGTAAGGTTTTTATTTTCAGCTGGAACGAGGAAAATGCGGCATGTCATCCTCCACGGTTATGAATTACGGGGATATAAAAAACTGGATTAATATTAATTTTGGAATTTTTAATAATGGGTTATGGAAATATATTAAAAACTGGATTAATATATATTCTGGAACTTTTTTTACAATGGGTTATGGGGTAATATCAAAAACTGGATTAATATATTTTTTGAATTTTTTAAAAATGGGCTATGGGGTTATATTATGAAATAGATTAATATATATTCTGACATTCAATGGTACGCAAACTGAGAAAACATGGATTTTTTAAAGTTGTAGAAACATTCATATCTCTATATATTCGACGGTGCTTACACTGAAAAACCAGGGATTACGAAAGGTTGGACCGACATGCGTATAAAAATATATAGGTTATACTCTTTTAACTTTAATCTGGCTCAATTTTCATTTATTTTTGAAGCTCATTTCACGTAGGTCACTGGAGAAAAAGACAACATTACGGCTCTAAACCCTATCTTCAGCACTTCTTCATGACCAGCATCATTGTATAGTGTTAATCTATTTTTACGTTCAAGATGGAGAGAGGGCAGGTTTAGGCCAAGTTAGAATACATAAATACATACATACATACATACATACTGGATGCAGAGTGAATTAATTTACTCACGTCGATACACCGCTCCGCAAACATTTACCTGAAATAAAAATAAATATTAATTAAACAAACGACACAAACTAAGGTGTAACAATCGCGAACATAAGCAATTTCCACGTCAACTGTATTTAACACTAATTAATGGAGTGGGTAGCAGCAATTATGTAACCTTTAGACAAACTTGAATTATGACATTAGAATATATGTACATCGTCAATAACAATGTCTCACAATACTTGTTTATATTTATTTTTTACGTTTTTCCCTGTTTTGTTTATAAGGATGCCGTAATGGTAAATGTAAAAAATAATCCAAAATGCAAAACTAGACCGACATACAAGAAGAGAGAGAGAGAGAGAGAGAGAGAGAGTCAGTTCACATCATTCCTACCTCATCTGCAAAACCACCTAAATTTTCTCCTACCAAATATCCAACCAATCTCCAGTCCTACCAACTCGTCCTCCCCGTGTTCTTCCCTCCCTTGACAACTACTCCCACGCGACTAAGTTTCTTAATTTCCCGGCAGTCAACTAAAAGAAGAGAGTTAGGGCGAGTGACTTTCCTTTGCTTCTCATTTTTTCCTGTCTTGCTGGATTTATGATCTGTATGCTGTCTTGTTTATTTTTTCTGTTGTTTTTTCCTTGGTTCAGGAGGCATTTGGGGGAATTTCTCTCTCTCTTTTTTTTTTTTTTGTCTCTATGCTTTGGCTGTGTGTGTGTGTGTGTGTGTGTGTGTGTGTCTCTCTCTCTCTCTCTCTCTCTCTCTCTCTCACACACACACACACACACACACACACACACAACCTCCCAGTTTTTCCTGCCGTCTCGCAAGCATTTCATCTTCCCTTCTCTTAAGTGGACCTGTCTTAGGGAAAAAAAAGCTTACAATTATTTTTTTTTTTCCTCTACCAGTGTGACAATTAACTTAACGAATTTATTATTAACGAACGAAGAATTTTTACTTGTGATGTCAATACTGTCAAAGAATAATAATAGCAGTAATAATGATAATGATGAAAATAGTAATAATAATAACAATAATAATAATAATAATAATAATCCCCAGTGCTTCATTCCTACTAATGCCAGACGATTTCATTCAGCTTAAGGTGATGCCCAATAGCCTGAGTGTTAAAAACTTTATACAATTCATTCCTGTGCTCGAGAGGGATGCCTTCACGCGGTAGCACTAACAAAACCAGGCCACTAAACTACCTGATTAAATAAATAAATCATCACTCAACTACGTCCCTATCCCCCGAAAGAAGGATGGTGGACTGAAGGGCAACTTAAGCCGGCAGTCCACTGGGTTCCTATTGCAGAATCGCAAGGGACCACAGAAAAATCACCTACAACAACAACAACAACAATTAAAATCCTTCTGTACGATAACTTTTTTTTTCTTTTCCTCGATACCATTCTCCCACTTTTTCCAGGCCATCCGACAGCCTTTCCACTTCTT
Source organism: Coenobita brevimanus (assembly GCF_032717465.1). NCBI lineage: Eukaryota > Metazoa > Arthropoda > Malacostraca > Decapoda > Coenobitidae > Coenobita > Coenobita brevimanus. The sequence goes on from NC_137048.1 coordinate 31,200,876, forward strand.
CACTCCTTTAATTGGATTCGTTGCCTCAAAAAACGCGTACACGTATTATTTTGAAAGCAATTTACCAGTGCCATGATTCAGAACTCCCTTGAAAGGAGCACGGTACAAGGCTGAGAACGTGAGATTTTTAGTTTTTCTTTATTCATATACCATCTATGAGAAGTGAAACTAATATGACCTATCCCTTTCCAAGGAATATGGAAGCTAAATTAATGAACATTTAATAACACAAAAATACATATTCAAAATGTATTTCATAAAAAAGTAGTATTCCATTTGCAGAGAAAAAATAATAAACCTTTTAAAGAGAATAATAGCATACTTTTTACCAAGAAAAAATAAGAATCCTTTTCATGAGAACAGTAGTACTGTTTTTACAGAGAAAACATAGTAATCCTTTTAAAGAGAGCAGTAGTGTTCCTTAGAGACCGAATAATAATACGGCATTCTTTACAAAAAGAAAATAATTTTAAAATACAACGAAAAACAAACTATTTTGAATGAAAAAAATATATTCTTTTTACAGAAAAAACAAGTACAAAATCAGCATCCCAGTAGAAAAAAATTGTTCCATATAAAAAAACGGTAAAGCGAAAATAGCATCTTTACACAATGCATGATTAAATTTATATCCCTTAAAACAGACAACGAAGTAAATCTCTCGTTAACATGTGATGTAACTGTTATCAGTTCGAATATATAGAAAAGAAGAGAGTCCAGTTTCCCCTTTAACGATATAAACGAAGAAATTTCTCCTCTTCAACTGTAACAGAAAAGGAAACAATGACTCGTAAAAAAAAAAAAAAATAGTACCTACTCTAATATAACAAAACCCATTCAGTCTTCCAATAAAAAATGCATAAAGAAAACGTGAATCACTCAAACGATCTGTCGGACACACACACACACACACACACACACACACACACACACACACACACACAAACGAAAAAGCAAAATGAAATGCCTCTCAATTAAGGAAAAAGTTTGAAAATTCGTTCCCCTTGAAGTGAAACAAAACGAAAGAAGTCGCCCTATCAAAGAAAGAAAGAAAGGCAAAAAAGAAAAAAAAGAACTGGAATGGGCTATCAGCTCCAGAAAAAAAAATGCGCGCGCACACGCACACACACACACACACACACACACACACACACACACACACACACACACACACACAGAAAATGAAAAAAGAAAAAAAACGGATGCGCACGAAATTAGAACTCAGGACTTAAAAGAGAGTGAACCGGCCTGGCAATGGCGTTCATTAGCGTGCAAATTAATTACCTGGGCCGATACACCGGTAATGGCCACGCTCCGCTGGGCAAACTGGCTCAAAGGGGGTTCGAAGCTTCACAAACACGGACCGAACGGGAATCACAGTCGCGGCTCCGATAGATTATTTTTCTTCTTTTGGGAGGAGGGGAGAGATGCAGGGGAAGATTTTGTTTTCCCATATTTAACGCTTGCATTCTCCATCGTCCGCCTACTACTCTCTTCCTTCCTTCTTTTTTTTTTTTTTAACACCTAATTTAAACTCCCTCCTTTCGAATTAGAACTTTCCACAAATATTTCCTCGTCGCTTTCAAAACTTCCAAGAATGGGTTCCAGCTGCACCCTTTTACCAATTTCAACTTTGGTTCTCTTTTAATTTCCTTGGGTTTCGCTTCTTTTACAACCAACCTGTATTTAAGGAGATGGGTTTCTTAGCTGTCTGAACCTTAAGGAAGTGAGCTTCTTAGCTGTCTGAATCTTAAGGAAGTGAGTTTCTTAGCTGTCTGAATCTTAAGTGAGTTCGCTGCCTGAATCTTAAAGAAGTGAGTTTCTTAGCTGTCTGAACCTTAAGGAAGTGAGTTTCTTAGCTGTCTGAACCTTAAAGAAGTGAGTTTCTTAGCTGTCTAAACATTAAGGAAGTGAGTTTTTAGCTGTCCAAACTCTAAGGAAATTATTTTCTTGGCTGTCTGAACCTTAAAGAAAAGAGCTTCTTAGCTGTCCAGACCTTAAGGAAGTGAGTTCTCTGCTGTTCTGTAAAAAGACTATAATTTTAAAGATATTAACCGTCTCATGATCCGGATAACTCTATAACTCTGCTTCACTTAACACCAGACGATTTTATTTACCTGAGTGAGTACAGGCGACCGACTAGTGTTAATCTTATCACTCATCATTATCCTTATCACGGCCGGGACAACTCTAGAGCCCGTATTCTCGTCGGGTAAGGAGGCTCCCTAACACCTCTTTCTTAGCGATTTATTTCTGGATAAGGCTTTTGTTCGTTATTTATGCAGAGTATGGCGAAGCTTGAAGGTTTCTTAAGCACAGAAGAGAGTAAGGTGTAATAAGCAAAACAAAATCGCTAAGAAAAAGGTGTTAGGGAGCTTCCTTAACCGACCGGAATACGGGCCTAGGTTTCTATTCCTGCTAAAGCCAGACGATTTTATTTATCTAGGAGTGAGTCAGTAATAGGAAATAATTATAAAAGATGAATAATATAATGAGGCTTGGAAACATTAATAAGAGAGAGAGAGAGAGAGAGAGAGAGAGAGAGAGAGAGAGAGAAGGGTTAATGAAGGCAATAACCCCTCAATTTCGGAAAATCTCCCTTAGCTAAATAAAATCACCCGGAAATAAAAGTAAACAAACAAACAAAAGTATTCGTATCAAGGGAAAATTACAGGTGAGCGTCGGGAGAATTCGGCTCTTGTTTACCCGCTCGGAACCTGGCGAATATCCCGAGAAAATCACGGGGTCCAAAGCCATCGGGATAATTCGGGATAATACGCGAAATCGGAACCTACTGAGCCCACTCAAAAAAAAAAAAAAAAATGGAGTTTTCGGTTCGGCTGTAATCCCTTCAGTTCCAGGAAGCGCTTTTAATATTTTACTCTTGTTATGCTTAGACGATTTTTTTTTTTAAATGCAAGGAAGAAGGAACCAAAAGCCAGGGGCACGCAAAACCGTTCCCTTCAAGAAAAAAAAAATACAACAGAGGGCCAAATTCAAGATCCGTTCATGAGACATATATATTTTTGAATTTGTGGGATTATTATTATTTTTTTTTACACTTTTACTCCCAAATTATTTTCACTTCTATTTTTATTAACATCAGGTAATTTTACTCCGTTTACAAAAAAAAAAAAATCTGAAAGGTCACTGAAGGCTATATTTCAATCCCCTTATTCTATAAAAAAAATAATAATAATAACTAACCCTCTTATTTTCCCAAAGTCTCGCTCTAAAATAATTGGTAGTCTATAGTTAATATGAATAATGTGAAAAAAGATGATATCGAATTGAAGGGGTTAATGTTAAGAGGTTTTCCCTATACTGAATAAAGGTATCTGGCGGCAGCAACAAATGAAGAAATGGTAAAAAAATGATGAAATAAAATGAGAAATAACAGAAATAAACAAAATGCAATAAATAAAATAAAAATACCGGTACGTAAATAAAATGTGATAGTAAATACAGTAAATGAAAATAAACGCAAATACATCTTCGGGCACAGGTGAGTTATTCGGTCCTTATTACCATTCCGGCGCCCTGATGCGAGGCCATACCGCAGGATTTGTATTTTTCGGTCCCCAATGGTAAATTATGGACCCATCACCCGATTTGGCTGACTGGGCCGAATTCTCCTCTGCCCCGCCATCTCTCACAACGATTCACATATATTCCCATTCCGTGCTTTGCCCATTCACTACGACGGAAAACATTATTACACCGGCCGAGCAAGAGCGACTGCGCGGCCGGGGGATTTTCTCTCTCTCTCTCTCTCTCTCTCTCTCTCACTCACTTGCGCGCGTCAGCATGAAAGAAAAAAAAAAAAAAAAAAGTACTCGATTTGGGCCAAACTTGAACAGGCTGAGGGTCAACAAGGGGGATTATTATTATTATTATTATTATTATTATTATTATTAATTATTATTATCATTATTATTATTATTGTTGTTTTTGTTTTTGTTATTATCATCGTTACTTTTTGGAACAGGCCACAAGAAAAGGTAACTTGGATACAGACAAAATTCATGGAAGAGTTGAGGGTAAGGCAAGGATAAACCAATTCGATTTTGAGACACTCAGTCAAAGGTTCGACCATGACACTCAAAGTTCTGATTCGATTTTGACCAAACTTCGTGGAAAGTTTGAGGGTCACTCAAGGATAAGTTTCGATTTTAAGAACAACAGATCAAGGATAAAGTCATTCGATTCTGACAACAATCGGTCGAAGATCCTTATATCATACTCGTGTTGAATTCCAAGTGATCCTTTTTGTTTTTTATATACGGTAGTTCTTGCTGCCTGGAGAAGGTTCTGACAACACTTTCAAAACCTGAGAAATTCTCAGTTTTATTCTTGCTATCGCCACATTCAGCTTACGTGCAGCCTCTCGTCCTGGGGTCAAAGTAAGCTCTAGTAAGACCGCCATTCTTGCTACCGCCCAACGATTCATTACCTTATGACTGTCAGGCTCTTTAGGACGAGTAAAAAAAAAAAAGAAAACTGCCAATAAGGCGACTACTTTAAAAAAAAAATTCATCTATCAACCCACACACGATTCCATTCAGCTTGGGTCGGGCGTCTCTCATGCATAGGCTTAAAACACACACGCAGGTGGGTTTATACGGGGTGTCTGTCGATTGCTACACGCCCAAGCCCCGTATTAATCCACGGTGGGGTTGCAAAATGACTCTAAACCACTATATCGCCACTTCAAGCCTCACCACCACAAAAACCTCTCCATCACCACTTCAAGCCTCACCACCACAAAAACCTCTCCATCACCACTTCAAGCCTCACCACCACAAAAACCTCTCCATCACCACTTCAAGCCTCACCACCACAAAAACCTCTCCATCACCACTTCAAGCCTCACCACCACAAAAACCTCTCCATCACCACTTCAAGCCTCACCACCACAAAAACCTCTCCATCACCACTTCAAGCCTCACCACCACAAAAACCTATCACCACATCAAGCCTCACCACAAAAACCTCTCCATCGCCAAATACTCTTCCACTCCAAGCCCTTCCATCAGCACTCACTCTCCCACTCCAAGCCTCTGGTCACCACTCCAAGCCTTTGTCACCCCTCACTCTTGTCACTCCAACCCTCTCTATCATCACCGATTTCTGCCTACCCGAGCCTCTCTATCACAACGCCCTCCTCCCCCCCACTCCACGCCTCTTTATCACCGTTCATCACATCTATCCATCACCCCAAGGTTTCCTCCCTCAAATTTACACACACACACACACACACACACACACACACACACGTATATAAAGTTGGCGAAGTGAGAGTAGGGCAACAATGGGCAATTTCTAGTTTATAACCGTAGCGGGCCACGCCTATGGGCTAACCTCCTGTATTCAACACTACCTTCACTATACTGGACTTCTTTCACTATACCACTCACTTCAGTATACCGGACTTCATTTTCCACTTCAATATACTGGACTTTTCATTATATCACTCACTTCAACACACCAACTTCATTTTCCACTTCCATATACAGGAATTCTTTCACTAAATTACTCACTTCAATATACCACACTTCTTCTTCATTTCACTATACCGCAATTCGTTCAACAGTTACATTACTAACTTCAATATTCCATTTTTTTTTTTTTGTATAATGAAGTTCCTTCACTATATCACTCCTATATATCTGATTTTTTGTGTATACCGGACTTTTTTCATACACTGGCTTTCCTTCGACATTCCAGACCCCAACACAAAACCACTCAAAACATAATACTCCCTTCAATACACTGGACTACCTTTCATATATCACTTTCTCTGCTATTTATCGTACTCGTTTCGATATACCGGACTCTACTGATGCCAGACGCCCTTCAGTATACCAGACTTCATTTTGTACACCACACCCCAGTCCGAATAGTCTCTCCTAGCGTGAATAAAAGCAACTGTGGTGCAGCAAGAATAAAAACAAAATCATCTAAACCCTAAAAAATCCAGACCACCTCAATAATACGACCTTTCATTTCGTAAGATTCTAAAACCGACAAAAGGCAGCCAGAATGAAATGGAAGATCCGTCATCTCGCCCTTCCCTACAGCGGCCCGCCTCTATGATCCCGCCCTTTCATCCCATAAGTTAAGTTTTATGTTCAGACGAGAATAAAAGGAAATGATGAAATGGGGGAGAAAGTGGAGGTCGTGTGTGTGTGTGTGTGTGTGTGTGTGTGTGTGTGTGTGTGTAGGTGTAGATGGAGGGTATGGGTGTGGGTGGGGGGCGAGAGGGTGGGTGTAGGTGGAGGGCGAGATGGTGGGTGTAGGTGGAGGGTGAAGGTGTGGGTGTGGGTAGAGGATAAGGACGGGGGTGGAGGGCGTGGGTGTTGGTGGAGGGTGTGGGTGTGGATGGAGTGTGTGGGTGTGGATGGAGTGTGTGGGTGTGGATGGAGTGTACAGGTGTGGGTGTGGGTGGAGGCTGTGGCTGACGTTTGGGTGAAGATATGGGTGGAGGGTGTGGGAAGGACGTAGATGTGACCGTACATTTAAGTGTAGGGGTGGATGGAGGCGTAAAGTTACGATATAAGAAAGGCTTTAAAAGAGGGTGTAAATTGTAAGGGTGGAAGTTCGGGCAGTAGGGTGAAGGGGAGAGGGAGGGTGGAGGGAAGAAAGAGGTTGGAACGGAGGAGGGTGCAGAGTAGTCCCTAATTCTCTTATCAGAATGGAGGCAGTTCCTTGTATGCATGGGTCGGTTTAAAAGACCGGTAGAATATGTAATGCATGGTTTGAAGGGGACGATAATTTGTAGTGTAGAAAGCAATTACAAACTCCTAATGTACAGGTTACTCTCTCTCATCCTTCCTTCCTTCCATATGTTCCAAAGTTTAGCCTTGTTCACGTTATGCTCGGATCAGGTGTAGGATGGTGGGGATTTGATTATGCATATTTTCTTCTTTCCTTCATCCTTCCTTCATCTTTGCATTCCTGAGTCAGCCTTAGCTTTGGTGATTGCATTGTCTTGATCTTTCACTCTCCATATTTTCTTCATCTTTGCATTCCTAAGTAAGCCTAATACCTAATGTCTCTATTTTCTCCTTCATCTGCCTAATCCTTAATGTCTGTATTTTTCTCTCCTTCATCCCTCCATCAACTAAGCATTGAGTCATCCGTGTTCACCTGAAGACTCCTCCGTACGTACACCCTCGTGATCTGGCCGTGGGAGGGGGGGAGGGAGAGCAAAGCCACCATCAGGCAGCAATTAGTCGGCTTTAAGACCGTTTCCCCAAATTGCTGGCAACAACCCACTGTAAACCACGGGAAAAATATCCAAGTAGCGTAATAAAACTTGCAAGTGTGGGAGTCTCAGTTTGGATTTATGTACAATTGGCAACACATGAGCCTGGGACAACAACACTGTGTAGCGGAGGTCTTACATTTGGTACACTTGACAGCTCTGACATAATCACATGTTTGTTGGTGGCATTGACATGAATGAACGGAGGTGTCAAGTAAATGCAGAACTGACCAAGTAAATGTGATGCGTGAAAGTCGGACATTGTAACTAGACCTCCGCTTTATACAGACACCGTCCCATGTTCATGTGTGGCCAACTGTACTTGTGTCTGAGTACCGGAGAGGAAGGGAAAGTGGCAAATTATGTTGCGTACCATATGGGAGTATAAAAGAGCTTCTTGGATATGGGAACAGACGAAAACAGACAATAAAATTACTATACTGTTAAAATGAACATAGATAGGCCACGTACTTTGTTGAGACAGAGTAGATGGAATACTTGGATAAAGGAATGACAATGAAGAGATCGAGTGAGAGAAAGTGGGAGGCAGAACGAAGAATGAGAGATGAAACTCGCAGATTCCTGTATGATGAAGCAGGCTATGAGAAAACTGATAAGGCCAGAGATAAACGAGACAACACCATCCTACCGTGAACTGTCTCGGGATGATGATGATGATGATGATGATAATGTGGGTATATCTCAAGCCAGACGTCATTTTTTAAGGTAAGACATCTAGAGTCGGTGGTGTGAGAGGTTAGTGTGTGTTGCTGTGCGTGTCTGTGAACAACTGCAGAAAGTGGGTGTAGGTGCGAAAAGAGGGAGAGTGGGTGGTGTGCAGAGAGGGAGAGTGGGTGTAGATGTGCAGCCAGGGAGAATGGGCGTAGATGTGTAGGTGCGGAGAGTGTGAACAAGTGTGTAAGGGGGGAAGGTGGATGTGAGTTGGCAAATAGAATAGTAGCTAGGGAAAGGGCATGTTGGAGTATAGTTCATGCAGGTGTGAAAGTGGGAATGTGTGGATAGGTGTGTAGGTGAGGAGAGTTTATTCAAGTGTGTAAAGAGTGTATTCAGGTGTGTAGGTATGGGTGTAGATGGGAAGACTGGTGCAGGTGTGGAAAGTTGGCATGGTGGGTGTAAGTGTGGTAATAAAACTGGGTAGACTGCAGAGGTGAGTCAAGGTGTGTTGAGATCAGAGCAGATGTGTAGGAGTGGTCAGAGCAGATGTGTAGGAGTGGTGTGTGTGTGTGTGTGTGTGTGTGTGTGTGTGTGTGTGTGTGTGTGTGTGTGTGTGTGTGTGTGTGTGTGTGTGTGTGTGTGTGTGTGTGTGTGTGGGCAAAGGTGTACACGCGCATGTGGGAGTGCGGAGTATGAGCGTAGGCGTCTAGTTCAGTGCATCAACATATGGAAGTCTGTAAAGGGGGTAACACATGCCAGTTTATACGTGAACCAACAGTAACAATTAGCTAATACAATAACAATAACACCACCAACAATGACACCACCGCCAACTCCGCTAAAAAACACCACCACCAAAAATAACAATAACCACTACCAAGAATAACATTAACAAAAGCACCAATAACAATTACATGAGCAAAAACAAAAACAATAAAACTAAAACAGCATCAACAACAACGACTTGTGATGCCAATCCACTCTGGCAAAGCCACTAAATCAGAATGCACAGCTAATTAAGGAAATAAACATTAAAAACATCTAATTAACCTGTAACTAAAACTGAAGTTAGGTCGTTCCCTTTACTGAATAAATAGTATACCTTATTTACGTACTATGGGTCACAAAAGTATCGGTGAACACTATGAGTGAAACATTTGGGACCACAGAACGAAGGTCACTGAAAAATTAGTATCCGACCTACCACACGTTGGTGGCCCTGAAGTCGGGAGGTGTTATATATCGCCAACTAGCAATATCCTCGTGCAAACATATAGCAAATGTTATGTTTATATCATACACAATGAAAAGTTGGTAAATATCAGCAGCTAATAGAATGTTTTCGGTGGGCATCGGACCCTCTGTGCACCGATACTTTTGTGACCCATAGTACGTCTCAAAGTTATCTGTCTGTACTATCACCTTAATTTTAAGTGGGCTACGCGTGCTCAGATCAAGTAAACTAACTTTCCTTTGTTCGGAATTAAACAAACTGATCTACCTGTATTAAGAAGTAAAGGTTAAAATGCTCTACCTGGATCTTTAATCAATATTATGAGTTTTCCCAAAGTTGAAAGTATCTACCTGTATTAATTAATAGAAATGACATACAGTAATTTACGTACACCATGTACTTAAATGCACAATATACTCGTACTTTTTATATTAAAAGATATGTAACATTCTAACTAAGTTTTTATGAGCTACCAGTATTACTAAAACGTGTATTACCCTTCTTACATTCTTAATCAAGGGCGAAACATATCTACCTGCACTATTCTTATTTTCTTAAATAAAGGTGACATGGATCTAACCCTGTTGTCTGCAGCAGGTGCACTTTGACTCAGCCTCACGTAAGATATTAAACAAAAATACACAAATCTCCATATTAAGGTCTATAGAAAAATATTTAATTATGTATTTATTTATGCTAGGAAGGAGGAACCAAGGGCCACGAGCCCGCAATTACTGCTCCTTCCAAGACAATAACAAAATACGAGAGAGAGCCAAATTCAAGATCCGAACATTTCGAGATGCCTGGACACACAGCGTTTGAAAAACTGGAGATCATAGCTAGCAGGAAATACAAAGGGAGACAGTTCCAGAGCTGACCTGTTGCATAAATGAAGGACTGGTAGTAACGGTTAACTCTTGCATTAGAGTTGGTCAGAAAAGGGACGAGAGTTTGCTGCTAGACGGGTGCTATGCGCCCCTAGTAGAGGTGGAGGAATGCAAGCAGACAATTCAGAGGAGCAGTGACCATTGAAGCAGCGATATATATATATATATATATATATATATATATATATATATATATATATATATATATATATATATATATATATATATATATATATATATATATATATATATATATATATATATATATATATATATAATACCTACAGGGGCACAACTAATTAATCTTTAATATGAGTTAATTAAACAGAGGTGAAATGGATCTACCTGTATTTTCTGAAGCAGGTGCACTTTGACCCTGCCACACCTGAGCCACCTGGCAGCCGACCTACACACCCGACACCCGAGGAGCAGCCGTCGCTTGGGCGTGAAGGAGCGAAGGTCATCATCGCTCACGTCCAGAATATGGGCGTACGGGGTGAAGTCATCCTCGTAACTGTGTAAGATGGGCGAATGTGGGCGGAGAAGCGGGTGGAGGGCAGGAGAATGAGGGCGGACAATACGAGGTGGACGCAGTTCACAAGCCACCCATTCTAGGTGTGTGCGAGTGGGTGTGATTCTTGATGACTTGCCGGGGGGGCGCGAAGGTGTGGCAGGGACGAGTGGCACAGGTAACTGGGGAGCAGGGGTCGGCGCCCCCAGGATCGGAGTGCCATCTGGGGGGCTGCCGCTGAGGGGGGTGCTATCTGGGGAGCCTGGGGTGGGGGTGCAAGCGGAGGGAGTGCAGGAGGGCAGGCGAGAATACCCCCCGGACCAAGGAGGTGTCAGAGGCTTGAAGATCCTCATGGTCTCGGATATTTTACCTTCCTTCACATCTTGGAATTTGTCCTAAGACATAACAAGAGTTTCTCAATTTTACCTCCCATCTGTGATATCTGAGTTTTGCCTTCTTTCACATCTTTAAGTTTGCAATTAGAGAACATACTCGAGATCTTTCAGTTTTACGACGAAATTCATGGTGTCTCGAGTTTACTTTCACATCTTATAAGTTTGCATTATTTGAAAGAAGATGCTTATGATCACTTAATTTCATCTTGTTCACATCTTCATAGTCTCTAGTCATTGAAAATTCTTATGTCTCGCATTCTTTATATTAGTAAGTCTACAGTTCAGTGGGTAAGATGCCCATGCTTTTTCAGTATCACCGTAGTTCACATGTTAAACGTCTGCGGGAAATCAGTGAAATTCAGTCTCAAACTTTTAATCTTTCCGCCTTCATTTAAATGTTAAGAACTCTCACTGTCCCTCATTTTCTCACATTTTCAAGTTTGCAGCTGGCTAGTGACCTGATCAATTGAGGAAATTAGTTCTAACGGAGTGACAGTAAGGTCTAAAAATTTTCATCTCGTTTTTACCTTCACTCCCATTTTCAAGTCAGCAGTTTGGGTATAGAAATAATCCTCTTCCCTCTCACTTTAACGAGGGAAACTTCTCCAGTTCCCCCAACTTCGCCCTAGCCGGTAAAATCTCCTGTTCCTTCACTTTCACCTCCACCAGGGAAATCCTCGTGTTCCGTCACTCACCCTCTTTTCACCCTGGCTCACATCTTTAAGTCCGCAGTCAGTGGGGTCCCGTATTACTCACAGTTCAGGGCTTCTCGTCAATGCGCCTCCCTCTCCCCACATATATATCAATCACACGTTCGTTGGGGACAGGTTACGATCGCTGTTGGGCTGGAAATACACGGAATATCGACTGTTTATGTGTGACTGACAAACAGACCAAAATTTTCAATAACAGACCTATAATATTTCGTCAGCATTTGTCTTTTTTATTTTTTTTTCTATTTTGTTGACTACCATAAATTCGTCAACACAGGGGGCTTTTAATACCTCTTTCTATTGCTTTCAAGACAATTTCGTCAGCATAACACACTCTTTAATACCTCTTTCCATTTTGCTTATTACTTATTTTTTCGTCAGTAGAGAAGTCTTTTAATACTTCTTTCCATTTTGTTTACTACCCATAATTTCGTCAGCATAGGTGTCTTTTAATACGGTACCTCTTTCCATTTTGCTTACTACCCATAATATCGTCAGCATAGGAGTCTGTCAGTACCTCTTTCCATTATGCTTACCACCCATAATTTCGTCACCATAGGAGTCTTTTAATACCTCTTTCCGTTTTGTTTACTACGCCTTGTTCTTCTCATGCAGCCTTGCTCTTCTCATATATGTCATCTTTGCTATTCTGTTACCGACATAAACTGCAAAAATAACGATGAGCGTAAATGAAGCACCAAACAAACATCCTCCCCCCCTTTCCGATTAGGACACACAACCATCTATTTAAAAATTCAGGTTCCATGTCCAGTTCTAGGTTCGATCAGACAGGGTAAAATGAAACCACGTAAGAGATTAGTAGCGTAGCATACGCAAAAATAAATCGGTAAGGAAAGGGTGCTTGAAACTGCCAAACTCATGAAAATAAGGGACATACGGACAAGTAGGTAAAATGGTTTGGAGGGGAAAACACACACACACACACACACACACACACACACACACACACACACACACACACCTAATATATTCGTGAACACTGGTTTGCACATCTGTTTCACTTCTTCTACCTATTACTTCCCTCCGATGGTCAGTGTTCCTAAGGTCAGAGAGGCGTGGGATTTTCTCTTCCTATGTTCGTTCCTCTTTGTTCTAATGCATCAGGGGGCAAGGCAAAGGACAATAACTAAGCCAAAGTGTAAAGCAGACGACGTGGAACCGAAAGTCATTTTTTTTTTTTTTTCATTAGCGTACTGTCGGCATAAAAAATCCTGTCGCCTCTCCTACTTCTCTCTCCATGGACCTTGAAAATCAGTGTGGTATGTCCGATGCAAGTGACAATTATGGCTTTATTAATGACATTTTATCAGCGTCATCAGTGTTGGCTGCTACAGGTGCAACACACTGGTTGTTAAAGACCACAGGGAGAAAAACAGGAGAGGTGACAGGATATTCGAGGCTCCAGGCGATTTCATTTACTCTTAAAAAAAAAAAAAAAAAAAAAAAAAAAAAAAAAGATAAAAGGGATTCATGAAAACTACTCGTATTTTTAATCCCTCCTGTTGAAAAAAAAAAAATCCCAAGAAACCTAAAATCATCTGGAGTGCAGAAAATGAATAAAATAAAAAATGTCCTGAGGCTGAAAGGAACGGGAACAGAACACACTGCACATCAAAAACGGAAAAACCTGTAGTGCCGAGATTTTTTCCTCTCGCACTGTCATCCAACCCCCTTCTGCTATTCCCGATATTCTATTTTTTAATATACCGAAAAATACGGGGATACCTGGAATAAAGAAATACAATCCCACGCATCGGTACGCACAAAAAAAGAAAAAAAAAGAAAAAGAAAAAGAAATAAAATCCATGCCCAAATCCTTTCACGGTAAAATACTAAAATGGAAAACAATTGTACCTACTGTCCCCCCCCCCTCTCGCCAAAGTCCTACCTTTTCCACCCAAAAAACACACACAGAAAAACACCGTCACTCCAGATTTCGCCAAAAAAGTGAATTCGAAAATGCAGACACAAATTCCGGACGAGTGCTCAGTGTTTCAAGCGTTCATCAGCCCTAAAAAAAAAAAAAAAAAAAAAAAATTCAAATACCGAGCAATTATCACAGTGGGAAAATGGGGCTTATTTTTTCGCTTCCTATTTTTTGTTTTTCTTTTATTTTCGGGGTTGTCAGGTGGTGATGCCTCGTTTCCGGTTGGCTGGGAATTTTTTTATCAGTTTCAGAGATAAAATACCAGTACCTCACACCAGTCACACCAGCAAAGCGTAACTGATTTTATACTACTCACTACAATTTGGAGGCAGTGGTATATATATTCAGTTATACCAAAATACCACGGTGTATACAGTCAGTTACACCAAAATACCAGATACAAACTAAAATACCACTGTGCATAAAGAACACTTCGACTTATTACACCAATTGCAGAATTAAATAAACTACCGCTATCTCTCATCAGCCATAATACCAAAGCGATTCATTTCTATTAATCTGATTTTACACACAGTGCCTTATTCAATTATACCATTCTACACTATTATTCACACCCTCTATAATCCTGCAGGAGAAATACCACAATACACATGAATATCACAACTCCAGACACCATATCAGTCACACCACCAGGGCTATCGGTAAATGCTACTACTTTTACATTATTTTTTAGACTATTTCTACATCCTCCACATAACGCAAACTTAGCAGTCTATACGAGAGGCACTGCAACATAAGACCGTCGCAATGAATACTGACTGCTAGAATTCTGACTAGTGATGAATGGGGAAGGTTGAATCTATAGTCTTCTTTCTTCTTTCGCTTTCTGGCTTAATGTATTGTGGTGTCTTAAAACCCGGCTGTGGTATTTTTCGGTTTTTGAGTCCTAAAATGTACACCAAAAAATATCTGTACACCAACTCCTGCCACACCACCACGCCTCTCCGTCACACCTTACTTATACACAAAAATACCACCCCTCCCCTTTACGCTCACACCACCACACCACTACGCAGTCTTTCATACTCGTATCTAACATCATTCGCACCATCACACCACTGCCATATCCAAAGTCCATATAATACAGACTTTGGCTACATCATTCTACCGCACCATCACACCATCAGGCCACTTACCACTCACATCACAATCACATTCTACACTCACACCATTATCTAACCTCATACTGATATTACATCATTGGCATTACTCTTCCTGACACAATCATACCACCGTCACTGTCACTGTCTAACTCACACCACCACAACTCACCATACCACACCCAATTACACCACCACACCTTCACTCAACCACCCATCACCACACCCTCACTCACAACCTTCTATCACCTCAACACCATACTCATCACACCACAACCTGCTCCCATTAACACATTACACCCCACACTTACATCACCATCCACACCTGTCTGTTAGCTAATCACCACACGCACATCACCACTAGCACACTCATAATGTCACAACTATAGGTA
Source organism: Coenobita brevimanus (assembly GCF_032717465.1). Lineage (NCBI taxonomy): Eukaryota > Metazoa > Arthropoda > Malacostraca > Decapoda > Coenobitidae > Coenobita > Coenobita brevimanus. Next base: position 31,216,019 of record NC_137048.1, read on the forward strand.
CGCTTCTCACCACCACACCCATCCCCATACCACACCACATCCCATCTCAAACCACACCCTCATTCACCACACCCTCATTCACCACACCCTCCGTATCACCACACCCTCCGTATCACCACACCACCACACCCTCACAACACCACCACACCCTCCCCATCACCACACCACCACACCCTCACCATTACCACACCACCACACCCTCACCATCACCACACCACCATTCCTGTCACCACACCCCTCACTCTCACAGCCAAAAATCAATCAGCTAGCGAGTAGAGACAGCCAAGGACGGAATCCCTAACCAAACACACATACAAAAAATAACACTACCCTTCGAAAAATCCATAAAAAAAAAAACTGCACGAAAGAATAAAATCGACGAAAAATAATACTTTCAGTTTACATATATCGTTCACTATTTTCTTCCAGTTTAACCCCTTTCACCTCGTATTTTTTTTTTTTTTATCACCAGTGTCCGTTCAATCAGAAGACTCCCTAGCACCTCCTCCTTAGCGATTTATTTTTGAACCCGGCTAGTTAAAATCGCTTTCTACCTTGTTTCTGCTGAGTATGGCGATATTAGAATGATTTATGCAACACAAAAGATTAATGTATAATAAATTAAATCGCTTGTGAGGAGTGGTTAGGGAGCTTCCTTACTCGACGAGACTACGAACCATGAAGGGCACCAGACATCCGGGCAGGAGGAAGGCAGAGCTAACGACAATGAATACTAAACACCTGAAAGAAAAAAAAGAACGTCCTCCCTTTCCCTGTGTGTGTGTGTGTGTGTGTGTGTGTGTGTGCGCTCTCTCTCTCTCTCTCTCTCTCTCTCTCTCTCTTTCTCCCAAGGCCAACAAGGACATCAAATGACCTCAGCAAATGGCCTGGCAACACAGACCTTCAACCTCCGTCATTCTTTGAACTAGCTCTCTCTCTCTCTCTCTCTCTCTCTCTCTCTCTCTCTCTCTCTAATCCTCTCCAGTTTTCATTTCCGCAATCTACTCACTACAACCATTTCTTTTACAGCCTCTCTCTCTCTCTCTCTCTCTCTCTCTCTCTCTCTCTCATCCATTCCAGTTTTCATTTCCTTAATCTATTTACTAGAACTATTCCTTTTACAACTCCCTTTACAGTCCCCCCTCTCTCTCTCTCTCTCTCTCTCTCTCTCTCTCTCTCTCTCTCTCTCAATGACCGGAGCAAACAGCCATCCCTTTCCTTTGAACCCCACCTCAGTCGCCTCTCTGCTCCAGGCTCGCCAATTGCTCTCTGATAACGCTTGAAAGAAAACGCCTTCAGGTACTGGTATTATCGAAGTCTCCCATCCCTACTACATTTTCTTTTCCGTTTTCTCTTTTTTATACCGCTTCGTTTCCTGCCTCCTCTTCATCTTCCTCCTCCTCCTCCTCTTCGTCTTTTTCCTCCTCCTCCTCCGTCTTCTTTTGTCAGCCTTACAACTTTATCTTTCGAGCAGATGAACTATGACTTTGTAATATTCGAAGTTTCCCCTCCTCTTGTTTTTCTTGTCTTTCATCTTCTCCATTTTCTTTTTCTTCATAATCTTCAGAAAAATCCAAAAAAGGAGTAATGTACAAGAGAGTATGTTTTAAATAAATTATATCCAAAAACTCCTCCTTCTCCTTCTCCTCCTCCTCCTCCTCCTCCTCCGTCTTCTTGTTCTCTCATCTTCCTCCTCCTCCTCTTCACTACAAAACGACACAAGGACCTATATTCTGGCTCCTTCAGACGATTTCCCTCATCCTGCCTGCCCCTCAATCCACGCCCCTGACCAAAGCAAGCCAATCAGCCCGCAGACACAATCCTCTTTTCAAAATCGACCCAAATGCGATTTCCCCCTCCACTAAAAAGGCAAGATTTTTTTTTTTTATTATTATTATTATTCTCTCTGTCTCTCTCTCTCTGTCTCTCTGTCTCTGTCTCTGTCTCTCTCTCTCTCTCTCTCTCTCTCTCTCTCTCTCTCTCCGAGCCAAAAGTCAATAGGATCTGAAAAATGTCCCTTCCCAACCCAGAGAGACTGAGAATGGAATAAAATGGGAGAGGGAGAGAGAGAGAGAGAGAGAGAGAGAGAGAGAGAGAGAGAGAGAGAGATGCGAAACAGTGGGCAAGGACTAGTGACTGATGGAGAGGAGGAGACGTGAAGGGAATAGAAAACGTGACAAGAAAAATGAGATAAAGAAACTGGCAATAAAGGAAAAGCGAAAACAGTAAGTAAAGAAGCCACAGCAAAGATAAACACAGCTAAAAAATAAAAAGGAAAGCAATGCTGAGAATAAAGGAAAAAAGAAAGGAAGAATAAATAAGAACAGGAAATAAATGAAAAATACAAGTGGTTAGGGAGATATTACAGGAATAAAGGAAACGAGCCACATAAAATAAAATAAAAAATACAAGAAAAGGCACAAGGATACCGAAAAGAAAGAGGGAAGGAAAAAGATGAAAGGAATGACGGAAGTGGGGAGGAAACGAGTGAGGGGTGGGAAAGATGTGGGAAGGAGAGCAGGGTGAGGAGGGGAGCAGGGAGGTGGGGAGGGAAGGAGTATGGAGGAGAGATTGGAGTGTTAACAGAAAGGGAGAGAAAGGGGAAAGAATGGAAAGGTGTAGAAATAGAAGGAGGAATGATGGGGGAAGGAGAGATGTGGAGAGAAGGGGTGAGAAAAAGAAAGGAGAGTAGTAGGGAAAGGAGGAGGAGTGGGGGGAGAAGTACGGGAGGGGAGGGAAGAAGTAAGGAAGGGGAGATGGGGAGGTAAGGTACAAATCTCTGCCACGTAAGCACGACACCTGGAAGTAAATCTGTCCAACCTTCGAGAAAACATCACCAATTTTTTCGTTGACGGTGTGTAACAGATATCTTTGCAATGATACCTTTCCTTGCAATGATACTTTTCCTTGCAATGATACCTTTCCTTGCAATGGTACCTTTCCTTGCAATGATACCTTTCCTTGCAATGATCTTTCCATGCAATGATACCTTTCCCTGCAATGATACTTTCCCTTGCAATGATACTTTTCCTTGCAATGATACTTTTCCTTGCAATGATACGATACTTTCCCTTGCAATGATACTTTCCCTTGCAATGATACTTTCCCTTGCAATGATACTTTCCCTTGCAATGATACTTTTCCTTGCAATGATACTTTCCCTTGCAATGATACTTCCCTCGCAATGATACTTTCCCTTGCAATGATATCTTTCCTTGCAATGATACTTTGCAATGAAACCTTTGTTAGTTGCATAAAACTTTGCAATGATGCGCCTCTTGTTACCTGCATTTAAGCTCCGTAAAATATCTGCTATTATTACTACATGAACTTCTAATTGAATTCTGGGACAAAAAAAAAAAAAAAAATCACCTAATATTTCACCTCTTCTGCCTCTCACTTCCCTCCGCTGGCTAATATTTGTAAGTTGATCCTCCGCTGGCTAATATTCCTAAACTGGCCCTCCGCTGGTTAATATTCTTAAGTTGACCCTCCGCTGGCTAATACTGTATTCCTAAGTCGATCCTCCTCTGGCTAATATTCCCAAGCTGATCCTCCTCTGGCTAATATTCCTAAGCTGCGAGAGGTTTGGTGTGTTTCTCTGGCCGTAAATGATTCTCTCTGATATGATGCGTCAGGAAGGAAAGTGATGGACATCCCCGAAGTATAAAGTAGACCCGGTGAAAGCAGGCAAACTTCTTCACCTGACTGTAAACGCAAGAAAAAATAGATCAGCAACAGAGAATTTAATGTTGGGGTCAAGACTATAGGTCCAATTTTTCGTCGCACAATTATGAAACTCTCACGCAATATTCTGAAAAGTGTGTTGGGTTTCGGAGGCCGCGTCATTCGGTTTCGGAAGTCACTGCTCACTGTCTCGTTATTTATCGTAAGGAAGCGGATCGGTATTAGCGTCCGCAATAGAAAGAGAGAGAGAGAGAGAGAGAGAGAGAGAGAGAGAGAGAGAGAGAGAGAGAGAGAGAGAGTCGGTGACAATTTTTTTTTTAATTTTTTCATTTACTTATTTAAATTTTTTAGGAGCTAAAAAAAATATTAATTTCTTTCATCGTGTCGCGGACCCCCTGGGGCCTTCTCGCGGACCCCAGTTTGGGAACCACTGGCCTAGACGATTTAAGTATTCTATTCCCGTTAACGTGCTACAATTCAATTCAGCTTAAGTCACTAGAGCGTGGGTGTTGAGAAAAGTACTATAAACTATAAGAAATTAATGTTCACTTATCAAGGAAGTTTCTGTTCTGTCACCGTGAATTTATGTACACCCACTTTTTTTTTTTTTCCGGACCTCTGGGAGCGATGAGATTTGAAATGAATGGCAGAAATACAATTGTGGTCATTTGGTAGTGATGGTAATTAAGAATCCTTATTTCGTGTTTCATAATGTATCATACCAAAAAGGGTGTTAATTTTTTTGTGGCGTCGAATAATTTTTTTGTCGAATAATTTTTTTTAGTGGAGAATAATTTTTTGTGATGTCGAATAATTTTTTTAGCGGTGTCGCATAATATTTTGATGGCGCCGTTCATTTTTTTTTTTTTTTAAATGGCATCGATTTTTTGTTGAACAATTTTTTTAGTGATGAACAATTTTAGTGGTCTAATAATTTTTCCGTGGTGTCGAATACATTTTAGCTGTGTCGAATAATTTTTCCGGTGGTGTCGAATAATTTTTTCAGTGGTGATGAATAAATTTTAAATGATGCCGTCAAATAATTTTTAGTGTGTCGAATAATTTCTAGTGATGTCGATTAACTCTAGTGGTGTCAAACAATTTCTTCAGTGTCGAATAATTGATTTTTTTTTTTTAAGTGACGTTATTTTTTTTAGTGGTGTCCAATAACATATTTGTGGTGTCGAATAATTTTTTTGAGTCGAATAATTTGTTTATTAATGTCAAACAATTTCAGTGGTCTCGTCAAAAAATTTTAGTGGTGTCATCCAATATTCTTTAACTACCATTTATTATTATTATTAGTTTTTTTTTTCTTTTTTTTTGGTGGGTGTACAGTTAACAGCAAAAGTATATATAAACAGCTCTATGTACACTCAAACAATAAACATCGTTCCAGGGAAATTATCCAAAATTTCTTCCAGCAAACATTTCCAGTCCCATTCCACACTCAGGTTTTATGCACCCACACTGGAAGGCAAAATCCAGCAGCCCTCCTGCATAAAGGGTAACCCGAGAGGCACTATGTTGTTTTCATTTCCACTCTCCCTACCCACACCCTCCACCCACACCCTTCCACCCATCTCTTTACACCCACCCCCTTCCACCAATCCCCTTACACCCACACTGTCCCAACCCACACTCTCCCTATCCACACCTTCCACCCACACTCTCCCTACCTACACCCTTACACCAACATCCTTCCACCCACGCTCTCCCTACCCACATCCTTCCACCCACGCTCTCCCTACCCACATCCTTCCACCCACGCTCTCCCTACCTACACCCTTAAACCCACACTCTCCCTACCCACACCCTTACACCCACAATCTCCCTATCCACATTATACAGTACATTATTCATTATTCACACAGATTGACTACAATGTTCTTTCATTATCTATACACAAATTCACTGCTATTTACTATCATTATCCACAGTGTGACTATTATTTATTTTTTATTCTCATTATTCATACATTATTAATTTCTATTTATTCACTTTCAGAAGGCAAGTAAGCCCCGCCCACTTAGGTACCACTATCCAATCACAGGCTATGCATATTTCAGCAGGAAGTTCTTGAGCATATTTTCCACAGTTTTGGATGCCAGTAAGTATAAATTTCAGTCTTATTTAAAGTCTTCACCGAGTTACGTCATCATTAATTTACACTGTGACAATACTGTACATGCGCTGAAAAATGAGAGGAAATGATTGCTTAGTCAGAGTGAAAAAAAAAAAAAAAAAAAAAGTTAAGTACATTACCATCACTTAATGTACGTCTTTTTTCACCAAGTAACCGACAGGCATTAAAAAATTGTACAAGACAGACAGAGACAGATAAACATTGATAGACCTATATAGACAGACAGACGGTAGACAGACAGACTATAGATAGCTGGATACAGAGATCGGTACACAGAATGACAGACAAAGACAGAGATATAGATACATACGAGTACACTTTATTTGGCAGACACGCTATTAAGAGAGGATTAATGGAGGCTAATGATAAAATAAAGATAATAAACGCATAGAAGTGTTACGTTATTATATATAGAGAGAGGAGAGCATTGGTGGGAAAGGAGAAGATGTCTTGGACTGAGGAAAGACGAGGAGAGAAGGTGGCGTGAGAGAAGTGAAGACAGGAAGGAAGGAACCCAAGAGGAAGGAAAGAGTAGGAGAGAAAAAGCTTGGAACGGCACGACACAGGAAGTGAGGGTGAGATAGGGGGGAGGGGGGTGCATGGCAGAGAAAAAGGGAGATGTCGGAGGAAGAGAGAAGGGAGCAGAATGAAGAAAGCGAGAATGTAAGAGAGAGTGCGAGAGTGGGTTTGGGGTAGGATGGAGTGAGGGAGAAGGAGAGGTAGGGACAGTGGGGTTAGGGCAGGATGGAGTGGGGGAGGAAAGAGATGGAGGAAAAAGAAGGGGAAGGGGGACAGGGTAAGAGGAAGAGAGTGATGGGGTAGGATGAAGAGAGGGATACAAGGGGGTGTGGGGTAGAATGAAGAGAGAGCGATGAAGGGGCGGGACAGAATGAAAATAGGAAGAGATTCGGAGGACAGGAGGATAGAAAAGAGACGGTAAGAGTGATGACTGAAATAGTGGAATGAAGGCTGCTATATCTGAGTGAAGGAAACAATAATAGAGTGAAGAATCATGATTTGAGAGAAGAGTGCAACATTTGCAGCGCTACAGAGCTACAAACGTGAAGAGTTGCAAGGGACAGTGTACAAGGTGGCAACAAAGTGAAGGATGAAACGTTTAACTGAAGAACTGGAGGAATGAAGATTTGCAAAAGTAAATGGTTGGAAGAGTGAATGGTTTGGAAGAGTGAATGGTTGGAGGAGAGAATGGTAGGAAGAGTGAATGATTGGAAGATGATGGGTTGGAAGAGTGAATGGATGGAAGAGTGAAGGGATGGAAGAGTGAAGGGATGGAATAGTGAATGCTTGCAAGAGACAGTTGTTGCAAGAGTGAATGGTTGGAAGAGTGAGTAGCTGGATGAGTGCAGAGTTGGAAGAGTAATGGTTAGAAGACTGAAGGGTTGGAAGTGTGAATGGTTGGAACCGTGAAGGGTTGGTAGAGTGAAGGGTTGGTAGAATGAAGGGTTGGTAGAGTGAAGAATTGCAAAAATGAAGTGTTGCAAGACTGAATGCTTGCAGGAGTGATGAGAGGGTTGCAGGAGCGATGGGAGGGTTGCGGGAGCGATGGGAGGGTTGCAGGAGCGATGGGAGGGTTGCAGGAGGGTTGGTTCATTAAGAGGCTTCACAGTTGATCAAGTTGCAGCCACCTGACTCAACCACCGTGACGCTTGGTTGAGTCAGGTGTGTAGTGGAGTCAGGTGTGTCTTTAATAATCAGTCATCAGCCTCATTTGCTTACCCAGGCCTTCCTCAATCATCACACATTTATTATTCCTTTTTCATTCACCCTCCTCCTCCTCTTCCTCCTCCTCCTCCTTAACTCTTCATTTTTCCTCCCACTTCTTCCCTCTTTCTGTACCTCTTCCTCCTCCTCCGTATCCCTGCTTCTTTCTCTTCCCCTCCTAACTCTATTTTGTCTCTCCAAGTCATTCTTTTTTCTTTCTCCTTTCCTTCCTTTTATTACCTCCTCCATCTTCCTTCGTCTCCCTGCCTCCTCCTCCTCCTCCTCCTCATTCTTGTTTCCCTGCGTCTTCCGTTTTTTAAATCTATATCTTTCCGTCTTCCTTCTTTTCTACATTTATCCTCCTCCTCCTCCTCCTCCCCATTTCTCTCAATATTCTGATCATTTACTCTCTTTGATTTTTTCTTGTTTCTCCCTCCATCATTCTTATTCCCTGCCTGTTCCTTTTTATTCTTCCTCCTTCCCTCTTTCATTTCTCTCTCTGATCTCCTCCGTGTTTTCTTCTCTTCCTCCTCCAAACTCTCCAAACTCTCTTTTCTCTCCTTGCGTTTTTTCTGTTTTATCCTCCTAGTATCCTCTCCTTTCCTCTGTCCTCTCCTTTTTACCTCCTCTGCTTTTTCCTTCTCTCTCTCTCTCTCTCTCTCTCTCTCTCTCTCTCTCTCTCTCTCTCTCTTCCCAGTTTCTTTCTTCTTCTTCCTTCTTCTTCTGCTCTTCTTTCAACCATCTTAATTGTTCCCTTTTTATTTATATTTTCATCCCTCTTATTGCTCTTCATTTCCTTCTTCCTACTTCTCTTCATCCTCTTCCCTTTCTTCCTACTTCCTACTTTACCTGATTCCTCGTATTGCTTTTCTTTCCTATTCTAAAAAACCTCCTCTACTCTTTTTTTCTCCTCTGCCTAATTCCTTCTCTTCCTTATATTTCCTTAACCTTCCTTTTCATCCTCCTCTTAATTCAATTTCCTCTTCTACATACTTCTTTGCAATCCCCCTCCCCCTTCTACCTATTTCCTCTTTACATTTCTTCCTCTTCTACCTACTTCTTCTTCCTACTTCCTTTTCACTTCCTCCTCTTCCTACCTCTTCTCCTTACTCCTCCTCTTCCTCTTACATCAGCTCAGAGAAGCTTTCAAGCAAACTTAGGAAACAAAATCAATGCCAGTATGTCTACTTTATCATCCCCCCCCTCTCTCTCTCTCTCTCTCTCTCTCTCTGATCCTGTCCTTCCTTTATCACTTCCTCTATCCTCTCCCCTTCCTCTCTCACTTTCCCTCACTCACTCTCAGCGTTTCCCCGGGGAAGAAGGCAAAACAAAAAACGGGAACTCAAACAGAGGCAGCGAGCGAGGGGGCACTGATATATAATAAAAAAAAATAAAAAAAAGTTGGGCCATGTTGGGAGAGACATCACTTGCTCCCCCACCTTATTTACTCCACCAAACTGCTGCCCAAATTTGAGGAAGCGATTGGAAAGAGTGACTGGAGGGAGGGAGGGAGGGATTGGAGGGAAGGAGGGAGAAGGATGGAGGAAAGACATATCATGTGAGACAACACTTGCTCCCTCACATAATTTACTCCAACCAACTGCTGCCCAAGTTTCATGGAGGGATTGGGGACGGGGAGGGATTGGAGGGAATGACTGGAGGGAAGGAGAGAAAGATGGAGGAAAAGAGATAGAGAGATAGAGGAGAGACACCATGTTGGGAGGGACACAATTTATTCCACAAAATAGTTGCCCAAGTTTGAAGGAAGGGTTTGGTGGGAGGGAAGGAGGGAGGGAGGGACTGGAGGTAGGGAGAGAGGGATGGAGGAAAGAAGCCATGCTGGGAGGGAGTCTACTTGCTCCCCTTCAAATTTACCCCACGCAATTGGCCAAGTTGAAGGTGCGCCGTAGACCTGATGAAGTGATTGGAGATTGGAGGGAGAACTGATAAAGCGAATGGAGGAGGAAAGGAATAACTGGAGAGATGGAGGAAAGGAGAATCAAGGAGGAGAATAAAGAAGAAAGTGAAAGACTGGAGAGGAGAACAGAGAGGGAAGGAAGGAAGGAAGGAAACCCGATGAGAGGAATGAAGTGGGAAGGGAATGACTGGAGGGAGGGAAAGAGACGGAAGGATTAAGTTAAAAGGGGATGAAGAAGTCTGCAGAGAAGGAGAGAAAAGGATTGGAAGTTGTGGACTGAAGGAGGGATGGGAGGGAAAAGCAAGGAAGAAGGGGTGGGAGGATGGACGGAGAACTGGAAAAACTGAAGAAAAATGGAGAAGTGAGGAAGGGAAGAAGAACTGATAAATGAAATGAGGGATGGAAAGATAAAGAATATCTATGAGGGGGAAATGGAGAATGAAGCAGAAAGACTGAAAAATTAAGAAAGACAGGAGAGAGAGAGAGAGAGAGAGAGAGAGAGAGAGAGAGAGAGAGAGAGAGAGAGAGAGATAAAGATGCCTTGAGTTTATGAGACTGACAAATGGAAGAGATAAAGGAATGAAAGGATTAAGACTGCCTGCCTACCTACCTGCCTGCCTGCCTGACTGACTGACTGACTGACTCAGAGAGAGAGAGAGAGAGAGAGAGAGAGAGAGAGATGCCTGGAGTTTATGAGACTGACAAATGGAAGAGATAAAGGAATGAAAAGATGAAGACTGACTGCCTACCTACCTGCCTGACTGACTGACTGACTGACAGAGAGAGAGAGAGAGAGAGAGAGAGAGAGAGAGAGAGAGGGAGGGAGAGAGAGAGAGGGGGGGGAGCCACAATCTGTTTGAGTGCCCTTGGTCATCACAGCTCCGACCACGCCTGAAAATGCCCCCCCTCCCTTCCCCTTCCCTCCCCTCTTCCACATCCCATCCCCCTACACCTCTCTCCATCATCCACTTTATCTCCCCCTATTCACTACACACTCTTTCAGAATCCTTATATCATCCACTCCCTTCCCCTCCTCCCCCACACCTCTCCCCCTGACTATCCCTCCCTCAGTCGCTCCCCATCCCCCTTACATCCCTCCCCTCCCCTTCCTATTCCATTCCGTCCTTCCCTCATCTACCCTCCAACTTTTCCACACCTATCCATCTCCCCTCTCACCCTCTTCCCCTATCCTCACCCCCTCCCCTACCCCCTCCCTACCCCTTTCACTCCTCTCACTCCCTCTATCTTCATCCACTTCCTCTCAAACTCCCTTGCTTTCTCCCCATACTTTCTCATCCTCTCACTTCCATCTTCCTCATTCCCCTCTTCCTGTCCTCATCCTTCAGTTCTTATCTTCTCCTCCCTTAACCATCTCTCCCCTCCCCTTAAACTTCCATACCATTTTCTCTCCATTCCCCAACTCAATTTCCTCCAACTTCCCCTCCACCCTCCCCCTCCCCCTCCCCCGTCTCCATTCCTGCTTCCCTTCACTCCATTACCTCGATTTCCTTCCCGCCATTTCATTCACCTCTCCTCTCTCCTAACTTACTCTTCCCTCCTCAAGTTTAAGGAAATTCTCTCTCTCTGTCTCTGTCTCTGTCTCTCTCTCTCTCTCTCTCTCTCTCATATCAGTATACTGTATATACCGTACATACATACATACACATACGGTACACAGACACATTTTATATACATATATATAATGTACAGGGGTACCGGTATATATACATACTGTGTGTGTGTGTGTGTGTGTGTGTGTGTGTGTGTGTGTGTGTGTGTGTGTGTGTGTGTGTGTGTGTGTGTGTGTGTGTGTGTGTGTGTGTGTGTGTGTGTGTGTGTGTGTGTGAACCTCCATTCTCTTTAGAACGCATATAATGTATACATATTTAAAAATTTTATTTATATTTTTAAATCCCTTAATATCTCCCTCACTAAGTCTATCCAAATATTCTCAGACCTAACTTCCTCACTTCTTTCCATTCTCCCTCCACTTCACTCCCTTAATCCCTCCAATTCCCTCCCTTCTGTGTAATCTCTCCATTTCTCTCTCAGACCTCCCTAATCTCACTAAAATCCTTCTCCATCCTCAAGTTCCCATAATTCCACATTTCCCTCTAAAAAGAATTCCTTTAATTCCCTCCAAAGAAATTCTGGGCCAAGTTAGTGTAAAAGGAGTATACCAGAGCCTATCAGCACCTTCAACCCAGGCTCAGGGAATCGTGGAACAAAAGGCAAATGCGACAGTCACGGAAGTACCCTTTTTCGTCCTATCCAAGACCCACCACCACCACCACCACCACCACCATCTTAACCCTACTGCCATTTTTTGTAAATTGGGTGGTCTGGGAAACGACGACGCATAGGCTCAAAACCGGAAAACCCGGAAGTAGGACAGTATCATCATCGTCATCAACCTCATCTTACAAGCCACTACTATCAAGAGTAACGAAAACACAATCGTGAACACCATTATCAAGAAGTATTTTAATAAGGCAGATACAGTAACAATGGCTAGATCTAGGTAGGGCTAGATTACCAACACACACAAAAGCGGTAACAAAAACAGCGGCGGCATAAACATCAACAACAAATGCAGCAGCAACAGGAGCAGCAGCAGCAGCAGCAACAACCACACCAACCAACAAAACTAGTATAATCATCATAATTATAATCACCATCATCATTCTTATCATAATCATCACTTATCATCATCATCATATACCATCATCAAAATCACCGAATACAATATTTCCAATAACTCTTAATAATATGAACATCAACAATAACTTCAAAGCTACCATCACAATCATAAAAAATTACCTCCGCCCCCCCGCAAAAAAATCATGCTCTCACCTATTGCAATATGCTGAAGGAAACGCAAAAAAATCATTATATATATATATATATATATATATATATATATATATATATATATATATATATATATATATATATATATATATATATATAATTTTGTCTGCCGCCCTCTATTGATGAATTGGACGCCTCGATAAATGACAACCCGTCCACTCATATCACCAACTTCGTAGATAGATAGATAGACAGATAAATAAAGAGAAAGAGAGAGAGAGAGAGAGAGAGAGAGAGAGAGAACGAATGCTTGCCATTCTGTTTAATGCCAGCATTACGATCAAGAATCCTCGTTTGTTATCTTAATAACATCATCATTATCTCTGCCATTACTGCAAATGTTGCTGTTTTTATTATCATCTGTTTTTACAGCTACTGTCAGAATAATAATAATGATGAAAATGAAGATGATGATGACGATGATGAAGATGACAATGATGATGATGATGATGTTGATGATTCCGGTGTAGCAATTCTTCTTCAAAAATAACTTCCCTGTATCATCATTCCTGTTCATGTTGCTGTTGTTGCCGTTGTTCTAAAATAAATAAGCACTATCACTATTATTTTTATTATTATTATTATTATTATTATGTTATTTATATTATTATTATTATTATTATTATTGTTATTTATATTATTATTATTATTATTATTATTATTATTATTACTCTTGTTATTGTTGAGCAGTAATCCCTAATAAGTCTCCTCCATTCAATGACGGTCAATGGGCCAATCACCACAAGGGAAATTAACCAACAGGTACCACAGATTAAACAAGGAATTACTCTCCTCTCCGCGGCCTGAGAGAGAGAGAGAGAGAGAGAGAGAGAGAGAGAGAGAGAGAGAGAGAGAGAGAGAATAAAGGGTGGTGGGAGAGGGAAGACAAGACGTGAGAATATGGGGGAAAAGTCAAATATTATATAAGGAAAAAGGACACGGAATAAAAAGAGGAGAGGAGGAGGAAGAGAAGAGGAAGAGAAGGTGGGGTGGGAAGGGGAGAGACAGGGTTGGTGGGGAGGGGGGGGTGATTTGCAACTAAGCTTCCAACTGTTGTCTTCCTATTTCTAGTCTCCCCCTTCCTATTCCTCCCCCTTCCCATCTCTCCCTCCACCCTTCTTACCTACCCCTCCACTTCCTCTTCACCTCTCCCTCCCATCTTTCCTCTCATCTTCCCCTTCCCTTCTCCACTCTCCTCCTCCTTTTCTCCCCCTCCACCCTCTTCCATTCACTCTCCCTCTCACCCTTTTTCCTCCCTCCAGAGTCTTCCTTCCCCCTCACCCTCAACTCCACCCCGCCCCCCTGCTGTCAGCTCACTTGGGGACCTGTCAGCGCTGTCTACACAACTGGTAATTACTCTGGCTCTATCTACGTTAAGCTCACTACATTAGGCTCACTACACTAAGCTCATTACATTATTACACTGGGCTCACGGCATTAATTAACCTCGCGTTAGGCTCAAAAAAGTACGCTCACTATTTTAAGCTCAATAATTTAAGCTGACTAAGCGCACTGTATTAAGCTGACTGAATTATCTAAGCTCAATACATTAAAAAGTCACACTGCAATAATCATCCTTAATTACACTGTAGATGACGATGACAAAGCTCACTTCATAACGCTTCCTACAATTACTACACTACAGACACTGAGCTTAACTGATCACGCTCACTACATTAATTCAACTCACTGTGCTCAGCTCACTACATTACCGTATGTTAAGTACTTCAAACCTCTCGTCTTTAATCTAATATGTTGCTCCTTCGGCTAGCCTATTACTGCTCGCTTTCCTTCGTACCCCATTTGTACTCTCTCTCTCTCTCTCTCTCTCTCTCTCTCTCTCTCAGGATGGGTTACACATAGCCTTCATTATCCCCTTCACTATTAAGACGCTCTCCTTTAGCTGAACAAATTCCTCTGGAATTATACTCCTTTTACTGTAACTTGGCCTAAAAATTCCTATCTCTCCAGCTTAAATGCCGCGCTGTGAAAAGGAGATTAACACTACAATATGGTGCTAGTCACGAAGAAGTGCTATGGAAAAGATGTAGAGCCGTAATATACTCTTTTTTTCTGAGCTACGTGAAATTAGCTGCAGAAGGACAAAAATCTGAGCCAAGTTTGAGTGAAAAGGGTACAGCAAGAACAAAGCAGAAATGACCTCCTCAGGCTGAAAGGGTTGAGATAATTTCCTAGACCCGTTCTTTCCGTTCCGACTCGCTCCCGGCCCCTTTTCTCCCTTGTAGTTTACGTTCGTGTTTCGTTCTCTACTTAAATCCTATCCAAAATTTTCTCCCTACATTCCCACATCCAGCACCCCATTGCGTTCAATACTCTGCTCCGTTCATCATTTTTGCCGTTGTTCGTTTATGTCGGACCCCGTTAAGTTCAAAGGTTCAACAGGTAGCTTATTTCATTTTTATCACATTTTTTTTTGTACGTTCCAACCAGGGTGCTCGTTCCCTCCACATTCACTTTACGTTCTCTACAGGCGCTCTTTTCATTTCCCTCTTCCTATTTCGTTTCAATTCCAATTTTCACCTATATACGTTCGTCTATTTCGCTGTTTTCAAATCCTTCTCACTTCGTTCCCTCTACGTTCTCTCCTACAGCACCTCATGCCGTTCATTACGTTCATCTCCAAGTCAGGTTTCATTTACGTTCGCTCTTTTCATGTCCATACGTTCATCATTTCACCACAATTTTATTTTTCTGCAAAGTACGTTCCTCTCCTGACTTCTTACGTTCGCACCTTCACCACCTCATCCCGTTCATTACGTTCCCGGCCGAGTTCTCGTTCCCTTCATTATCTCGTCTGATTACCCTCTCGCCCTTACGTTCCCCTGGGGTGCGAGAGAGAGAGAGAGAGAGAGAGAGAGAGAGAGAGAGAGAGAGACCACATTTCCGTTACAGGATTTGTTTAATATTTTTATCTCACAAAATATTTATGCATTAAAAAATGTTTCCAACAGCATTATCCGCTTCCAGAAAACATACGCCTCTGAATTTTGGAAAATCTCGTAACGTTTTTCTAATCCCAGGCAAATATCGCGGCAATTTTTTTCTTGTCCTGTAATATTACCGTCTAAAGAAATGTTCGTAAGAGATTACTTAGTTATCATTATTCTTCTGCATACAATATACCTGGATATTAAACGCTGTTGCTGATTCACTCTCCTAAAATCATAAAATATAGCTAATGGATGTGAAGTTCTCTTAATCTGATATCACATCGAAACTAATCTCAACCATGTACAAATGCACACCGGTATTATATACCAGTATATACCGTGTATATATATATATATATATATATATATATATATATATATATATATATATATATATATACTACATGTTTTGCTTCATACAAGTTTATGTAATACAGTACTAGATATCTTACTAATATCTTACTAATTATTAGGTTATAAACACCGTAATATTTTCGATTCCTTTCTTTCACGCAACAATTTATCAGTGAAGACTTCTATACAATTAACTGCGAGCTGCAACAGTTGTGTGTGTGGTGAATCCCACTAAGGTGTTCACTGGTGTAGGAACCCACACAATGGCAACAGTTGTACCCCTGTTTACCATTAACTTTGTATCCACTATTGTGAGGATTCTCATTCAACTTAGCTGGACCCAATACATGCATATACGAGTACACGGTAAATACTGTACATACATATATACAAACATACAAGCATCCATGCATATACACGTAAATGCATATATATAAACACATATACACTACACTAGAGTACACTGTAACCAATGAAACACATACGCACAGTACATACACCACACCACACCATAGTTCTGCTCGTATCACCACACCACTACACATTCCAAATCAAACACCACCACACACCACCACATACCGAACCACACACCACACCAAAACACACCACCCCTAACACCACCACACAACGCACCACACCATACACCACACCACACCTGACTGGCGCAGCTGGATCCCCGTAACATTAATCAATTAGTCGGGATTAACTCTCTCTGCACTTGGATTTTGAGAGGTGGGGGGGGGGTGAGAGAACAACCTACACCCTCTCCACCCCCCCTTCACTCTGCATTTGGATTTTGAGAGCTGGGAAAGAGAGATGGGGAAAGAGGAATGGAGAGAGGAAGGAAAGGTGAGGTGGAAAGGGAGAAGTGAAAGGTGAGGTGGAAAGGGAGAGGCGGGGAAAGGGAAAAAGTGTTAAAGGGAGAAGGGGAAATGGACAGGAGGAAAGGGGAGGGGGAAACGTGAGTGGGTGGGGGGAAGGGGGAGGGGGGAAGAGGGGAAGGAGAGAGGGGGGAAAGGAAGAGGGGAAGGAGAGAGGGGAGAAAGGAAGAGGGGAAGGAGAGAGGAGAGAAAGGAAGAGGAGCAGAAGGGGAAGGGGAAATGAGGAAGAGAGGGAGACTGAGGTAAAATGGAAAGGGGATAGGGAGAGAGGTGTCAGGGGAGAAAAAAAGAGGGTTTGAGGGAGCAGGGAGAAAGAGGGAGGAAATGGGGACAAACATGAAGGAAAGGGGGTGAAAGAGGAAGGAAAGTGGGAGAAAGAGGGAGGAAAAGGGGAGAAAGAGGGAGGAATGGGGGAGAATGAGGGAGGAAAGGGGGAGAAAATGAAAAATGGGGAGAGGAAAATGGGGACAACAGGTAGAGAGGAAAGGGCCGGGAGGAAAGAGGGGACAGAGGGAGAAAAAGGGGGTTCGAAGAGAGAGAGAGAGAGAGAGAGAGAGAGAGAGAGAGAGAGAGAGAGAGAATGGGGGAAAAATGAACACCATTAGTTCCCCCGAACCTAGTTTACCAGAACAGGTACCTTTCCCTTAAAATCATGACTTCTATCTCGTCACCACCACTCCCATAAAACCTAAATTCTCAACTCCCTCCCTCCCTCCCTCTCTGTCAATCGAACCCTCCCTTCCTCCCTCCCTCCTTCTCTACCTGTCAGTCTAACCCTCCCTCCCTGCCAATCCAAATCTAACCCTCCTTTCCTCCTCCTCTCCTGGTCTGTCAATCCAACCCTCCTTGCCCATCCAAACCTCCTTCCCTCCATTCCACCCCTCTCCTTGTCAGTCTAAGCCTTCCTTATTTTCTTTCTACCTTGAATTCATCCATCCATCATTCCTTTCTTCCTTCCTTCCTCTCACCAATGCAAGCCTCTCTCCCTCATGGACCACCTTAATTAACCACTTCTTCTCGAGGGCTTTTCCGTTCAATTTTTGCTCACAAAACGATATTTCCAATTTTATAAATCGCTCTGGTATAGAAAGAGTTAAAGAAGGCTGTATCTAACCCCTCCAGTTCGTCATTACCTCGAGGTGGCGGGAATAAATTAAAGAATAGGTCACCAGATGGAAAAAAATAAACCCACTGACCCTGGAACATCGTCTTCCGTTTATTCTTTCCAACTGACGATTTTATTCAGTTCTAAGACTTTTATTTTTCGAACTGGAGGGGTTAGATATATCCTTATTAAACCCCTCCGGTACAAGATGCCTTTCCTAAGCTGATTAAAGTGGAAGTAAAAATAAAGACCGTCGTCGCACTGAAGGTAAATCATGATGCTTAGAGTGAAGAAAACTTTGCTGCCTATGGTTCTATAACGCCCACCACATCAATAAAATATAACAGGTGAGAGTTATCTATAAATTTACATTTAAAAAAAATCAGTATATGTCAATCACTTCATATACCAAAATAAAGTCACTAAGAGTTGTCAATCTTTATGTACAAAAATAAAACAAGTAAGAGTTGTCAATAACTCCATATACAAAAAAAAATGATAAGAGTTGTCAATCACTTTTTACACAAAAAAGATATTGATTAGTTGTCAATCACTATATATACAAAAGCAAACTGATAAGAGTTCTCAGTCACTTTACATTCCAAACTAAAAACAATAAGAGTTGTCAATCTTTATGTACAATAATAAAATCTGTGTGGGTTGTCAATCACTTTACACGTAAAAAAAAATAATAATAATGAGAGTTGTCAATTGCTTTACGTAAGAAAAATATATAAGATAGAATTAACAAAAATTAATGAGTTGATCAATTTACCAACAAATATAGAAATCACTGAGTTGTCAATTACTTAACATACACAAATAAGTAAGAGCTGTCAATCACTTTACATACCAAAGATCAAACAGAATTTTCAATCATTTTCATCATTAATAATCACTGCAATATAAGGAGTGGGAGGTGTTCAATTCACTCTACGCGTTTCTGTTAACTAATCATCAGTGAAAGTCTGTTGGCATGATTTTTTTTTTCCCCAGTGGGGCAAAACACTCACTATGAACGAGAATATTTGCTTTTCTTTCCAATTACGGTATATACCTTTCCTTCTTAACTGTTCTCGTGCTAGTATATATTTTTTTCACTTTATTAGTAGTTTTATTAGTGCTTCATATTTTTATCTTTATGTTTTGATTACTGGTCAGGCTTATCATTTATTGGTAGTTTTTATATTACCGTCATGTTATAGTTCAATTTCTTTACACTTTAATATACAATTTATTACGTCAAGGGTTTGATAAGCCCTCATATCGCCTGTTACGCTAGACTAATTACCAACTCGGTAACCTGTTTCATTTTTCTGGCGGTCGGGTCGGTACCGTGCACGTCAACTAGTTCTGACGTGGGCTCAATCCCACCCAGGGGCGGGCATTCAGGAGAGTGCGGTATCAGTTCGTTCTTATGATTTCACATATTCTTGTTTTGTCAAGGTTCCTTCCATGACATATACCAACTTTCTCATCCACAAACTGTCACTCAAACACACAATTAGCACATGCACTTATCCTACACTGCAAAAAGCCTTCCACATTTATAACCAAGCGTGAAGCGTTGGGTGGGGGAGAGGGGCGTCGCTTCCCCGGTGTTTCTCCAGCCTTACGAATATGCTGCCCTTCATGATGATTTGAACGTATAGCCCAATGGCAGGAACACCCACCAATGTCAGGCGTGTGCAAGTCGACTATTACAATACAATATATATATATATATATATATATATATATATATATATATATATATATATATATATATATATATATCCTGTATACCGTATATTAATCAACCTAACTTATCCGTATTTTTTTTCTTATTCGTCTTTTTCCTACCATAATAATATTAATATTTTCTCCGACTTTAAATATACAGTGTGGCACTTTTTTCATTACCACTCAAATTACTTCCTAAATCAGATTACCGGTATTTATGTTACCGGTATAAATCGCTACTAGTTATTTTGTATGATTTTTTTCTGCTTACCATTTCACTGGGTCTCTATTAATATTTTAGTAATTCATGCAATAATGTTTTTGTCTATAATTTCTGTAAAGTTCTTAGTCTTTTTTTCTATTAATATCTTAGCAATTTTCTATTAACCTCCAGACTACTTTCTATAAACCTGGTAGTTTTTCCAGCAATATTCAACTAGCTTTTTAAAAATAATTTAGTCCTTCCTTTTAATGTCTTAGTTTGTCACTAATAATTTATTATTTCCAATAATACCTTCGTCTTTCTAATTCCATAATCTATTTTTAATCAGCCATACAGTATTTCTCGGCTTCATTAATCAGTCTATCACAAGTTATAAGCACTCAAATTACCCCGTACATTAGTTTACAGCACCCGTACCATCGAATTACCATGTTACCTGTGTTATCACCACCAGACACCAGGTAACCCTCTCCTCACCTCTCCCGGAAGAGGGGGGGCGGCGGTGGGGGGAAGGGGGTGTGAGAGAGAGAGGGGTGAGGGAAAGTGATAGAGGGGTGAGAGAGAGAGGGAGGAGCGTGCTAGGGGGCGGCTCTCCCAGAACTGAGGCTGAGATAGGACTTGCACCGCACAGATGAGACAGTGAGAGAGAGGCGCACGCGTCCCTCTAGCTCGAGAGGTGAAGAGCGGAGCAGGTGTGTGTTTGTGAATGGAAGATGGAGGGAGGTGAGAGGATGAGAGAGAGGGAGAGGAAAAGGAGAGTGAGGGAGAGAGGAAGGAGAGGAAGGAGTGAGGGTGGGAAAGGAGAGGAAGGAAGGGGGAGAAAGATGAGGGAGAGGACAGGGAGAGGGGACAGAATAAATAGGAAAGGAGGTGTGTGTTTGTGGACGAAGAAGCCGAGGGAGAGAGGAGGAGAGGAGAAAGGGAAAGAAGATGAGGGGAAAGTGAGAGAAAAGAAGGAGAAAAAGAGGGAATGGAAGGAGACGGAGAAGGCCAGAGAATGAATTAAAAAGAGGAGCAGGTGTGTGTTTGTGTGTGTGAGAGAGAGAGAGAGAGAGAGAGAGAGAGAGAGAGAGAGAGAGAGAGAGAGAGAGAGATGAAGGGACAAGGAGAGGAAAAGGGAAGGAAGAGAAGGGAAGGAGGGGAAGGGGGGAAGGAAGGGAAGGAGGAAGGAAGGGACGGAGGGGAAGGGAGGAAGAAGGGGAAGAGAGGAAGGATGGGAACGGAGGAAGGAGGAGAACGGAGGAAGGAGGAAAAAGGAGGAGGGGAAAGGAGGAATAAGGGGAAGACAGGAGGGGGAAGGAGGGGAAGAACGAGGGAAAGGGATGTGCGTCAAGGGGTAGAGGAAGGGGAGGGAAGAGGGGATGGAGTTGGGGATGAGGTGGAGGAAGGGGGGGGGAAATGAGGATGGAGGTGGAGGGGGGATTAAATTAAGAAAGGAAGGGCGAAGGGGTCTGAGGAGGAGGAGGAGGAGGAGGAGGAGGAGAGATGTGTTTCTGAATGGGTGCAATGGAAGAGAAAATGGGGGGAAGGGAACGAAGGTAAAATGGGAGACTGATATATATATGTTTGTCAAGGGAGATGACGAAGAAATACTGAGATTAAAGAGGAGAGAAGAAGAGGAAAGAAGGACAGACGAATCCAGAAAACAAGAATGGAGAAGGGTGAGGAATAAGAGGAGTGAGGTATAAGAGAACCGAGGAGAGAGAGAAGGAAAAGAGGAATTATGAAATGATGAATAAGAAAAGAGGGAAAGAGAAAAGTGAGAACGAAGGGGAGTGAAGAAGGAGAGGAGAAATGAAGAGGAGAGGAGTGAGAAAAAGGAGACCAGCAAGGAAGCGAGAGTCGAGGAAGTTACGAGGAGTGAGGATGAGAAGAAAAGCAAGGATAGGGGAGGTAGTCAAGAAAAGAAGAGGAGTGGGGAGACAATGAGGAGTAAGAAGAAAAGAGTGAAAATGAAGAAACGATGGGGGCTGAAGAAGAGTGAGGAAGAAAAGAGGACTGACGAAGAAAGGACGACTGAAGAAGAAAAACGGAAGACATGATGGAAACAAAAGAGGAATACAGAAGCCGAGGAGTGAGCAAGAAAAGAGGACCTGGGAAGAAAAGAGGAATATGACGACGTTCGAGGATGTCTAAAGGAAACAAGAAAAATAAAAGAATGGGGAAAAAAGGAGAAAACAGGAAAACTGAGATAACTGCGAGAGAAGGCCTGAAGAGAATATGGAGAAATGAAGGAAAAAATGAGAGAGAGAGAGAGAGAGAGAGAGAGAGAGAGAGAGAGAGAGAGAGAGAGAGAGAGAGAGAGAGAGAGAGACTCAGGGTGCATCTTAAGTGAAAGGATGCATTCTGAGGGAAAAACGGAGGAGGAAGAGTGGAGGAGGAGGAGGAGGAGGAGGAGGAGGAGGAGGAGAACACACGAATAATGATGATGACGATGATGATAAATAACGTAGGACAAAGAAAATAAAGTCTTAATATCCACGCCTATTGACAGCACGTGGGTCAATAAGCCAAACAATCACTGTTTTTCTAAGTCTTAATTTTCCCCCTTGAATAAAATCCGCAGGTTCCAAAAATTTATGAGTGAACGGGGACAAAGGGAGGAAACAAGTTGAGTCCACCAGTCTGACCGGTGTGGGAATCGATGGAGGGTTAGTTAAGGGTAAAGAGGATGGACTAGGATAAGAAGGAAGAGGAATAATGGTGTAAAAAGAAGAGGAAGAGGATGAGACATTGAATAAAGTTTTGGGAACTCTGAAATACACAACTGAGAGAGAGAGAGAGAGAGAGAGAGAGAGAGAAAATCAAACCCTAAAACAGCTAAATCCTCCTCTAATCCCGGGATCAGGAGGGAGAGGGATAAGTGGAGAGGGAGAGCGAAGGAGAAAGGAAGGTATTTGAGAAGGTAAATCCCTTGCTCATAAAGAAGAGGAAGAAGAGGGAGGAAGAGGAGGAAGCAGGAAGAAGGAGGAGGAAGAGGAGATAGCAAGAAGAGGAGGTGTTGAGATATGAAGTAAAAGAGGAGGGGTAAAGATGATGATGATGATGATGATGATGATGATGATGTGTGACCATGCCGAAAAGGAGGAGGAGGAGGAAGCCAAACGTGAAAGAACAATAAGAAAATGAAGAAGGCAAAAGAAAACGAGAGAAAGAGAAGCTATGTGAGGGGAGACTAGACTATAACTGGCAGCGGTTGTGTTTTGCCCACCAATCAGGGAAAATGAGGAGAAATGAGAGGGAAAATGAAGGGGGAGTCAGATTCACATGCAAATGATGAAATGATTGACCCAGTCTTCCTTCTGCTCCTCTCCTCCTCCTCCTCCTTCTTCCTGTTCCATCTCCTCCTCCTCCTCCTCCTCCTCTTGAAGCGTTCTGGACTAAGGTATAATCTACCATAGGATTCCAGTCAATTAACATCCCCTTATATGTATACCATTATTAAAACGGAATAAGTAGCATATCAGATGACGTTAAGGTGTAATAGACAAAATAAACTGATAAGAAAGAAGCCTTCTACAACACCTAGAATTCGGCCTAGAGACCTGTCCTCCCTGGCCCTTGGGTAGGATCGAGGATCGAACAAGCGACCTTCAGAACAACAGCATGCACTAACCAATTAACCGGAGGGTAGAATAAGAAAAGGCCTCTCGGAGTGAAGGAGCTTACGAAGGCAACATCTAACCCTTCTCTCTCTTTCTCTCTCTCTCTCTCTCTCACACACACACACACACACACACACACACAATGCATAACCAAACCCTGCTTTCGACAGGCCCGTATATTTTCCCCACCTCAGTCCCTTCCCACAAAACTCCACCCTGTGCAAGTCATTAAATATGCTAATGAGGTACTAATTGTCACGAATCAATTCGCGACATTTCCTTTTTGTGAGAAGCCACGAACTATTAGTGGAAAACTCACTGTCTATCGCTCAGTTAACCGTTTCTCTCTCCATTTCGGGGTATACTTTCCAAATCATTCGTCACTTTCAAAAGTGACCGATTTAATGCACGCCACTAAGTGCGCTACTGAGCGATACAATTGTTTCTTTATCGTTCGCCTCTGCTTGCATAAACCGTTAGCCACGCCTTCTTTTGGTGGCTTGTCGTCCTGCCTATGCATTATTTGAATTCAGTTTAGTGTTTGCTGTGACGGAGACAGGACTTGTGCAGCAGTGCGAGAGGTCAGCTAGTACCCAAACTCCACTTACAGTTTCTCCAAGCTCCCACCTTTAGTTCTCCAGCTTTGGGTGATACATAGTATTCATCGACTGGTATTTCCTTTGTGTATTTTGTAGTTTTAAGAGCTTAGTTAAGGTGTTTTTCCTAGGCGTAAGTATTTAGCTTCTGTGTGAGTGAGCGAGTGCGTCTCATTGATTTGATTTGAAATGTAATGTTAAATTTATTTTTGTAATTAATAAATTTAACAGTTCTATTTCTTGAGCTTAATGTAGAGTAAATCTTGTTTCATTTCTCCATAATTAAGCTTATTTTCCATATAGCTCCTAGCTTGCATAAACGTTTTACTATTCATAACTGGTACTTAGACCAGTCTTGTATTAACTTAAAATCCGTTGTGCCAGGAGTTAATGCATCAGCAAGAACCTGATGTTATTATTATTAGTATTAGTTATTTATTGTCAGGGGTGATGTAACTTTCTCCAGAGGCTAACAGTACAGTAATTCAGCAATTGTGAGTAATTAGTCTCTGCTGTGTACTGTTGAGAAAGTTTATAAATTCTCGTTTTCAGAGAATCGTGCTAAGCCAACGTAAAGTAATCGTTGCTTGATGTAGCAAGACAACCATTGTCTCTGCTCTTCAATATTATTGAATATTATTATCAATTTAAATAATATTTAAGCATTTATATCAAAAATTACCGTGATATTATAAAAACCCCCGTGACAATTGGCGACCTCATTCCAGGATATTAACTCCTAGCTCTAAAGCTATTCACGAGATAGTGCTCACTCATTCATATTTAGGTATTTATCATTAAAGTTTATAGGCACAAGCTTACTGGTGTTTACCCTTAATTTAGCAAGTGAATTTTGCTTTATTAATCAATAGAGTACTTAACTCTAGTTTATTTTTGGTAACGCCAGACAATTTTATTCGCTTCTGGGAAGTCGCCGTACCATTGTGTTTATTATTGAGTCTTCCCAGTCATTTACATTTTTGATTTATTCTTTGCCAGTTAACTAGATAAGACTGGTCACCACTAGCTTGTGTCTGTACTCTTTACTTTTGTTTATTAGTATTCGTCGCTAAGCAGTCAGTACTTTATTTCGGGTTGCTTAATAAATTAGCGCCATGGCTACCGCTGTATTTGTACAGGAAGCCAAAGATATGGGTCTCACAGACCCAGAGAAAATACAGAGTTACGTTCTCTCACGGTTCAATTACGAGCAAGAACGTGAGAAAGATGCTCGTGAAGAGCGTAGGGATTCAGCGAATACGAGCGAGAACAGCGCGAACACGAGCAGAAACAACGCGAGCTCGAGTTAGAAAAAGAGCGAGAACAGCGCGAACACGAGCGAGAACAGCGCGAATACGAGCGTGAACAACGAGACAAAGAACGAGAACATGAACTTGAAGTGCTGAAGCTCAAGCGAGATTCCTTGGCTTCAGACACGTCTGGTGCAGTTGGTCCAAGCTCCACGAGCGTTCTTCCTGCACATGTCCTGGCGACCCCACGCATCAAGCTTCCTTCATACAAGGAAAGCGAGCGAATCGAGCCGTACATAGCTCGTTTTGAGGACATGGCAGACATGTATCAACTGGATGAGGCAGCTAAGCGGATCCAATTTCTTAGTTTATTTGAGGGCCCTGCCCTCGATATTCTCCACAGAATTCGTGGAGACAATCTCACATATGAGATGATGAAAGCTGCACTCATTAAGGCGTATGGTCTCACAGTAGACGACGCCAAAGTTCAGTTCACGCGAGCTCGTCTCCAAGACAAGGAGACAGCTGTTCAGTTCCTTGATCGTCTCACAGCTTACTTAAATGAGTGGATGGAGAAAGATGAAACTCCTTCCACGCGTGAGGGGATAATTGACCTTATGCTGCGTACACAGCTAGAGAGGTCGTGGCCTGCTGAGCTCATAGCACAGCTTAAGATCTGCCAGGTGAAAGATGCCAGCCAAATGGCAGAGAAGGCTGACGCATTCTTTACTGCATACGGGTATCAAGCTCGTAAGCAAAACACCTGGAGCAGAAAAGATACTGATAAGTCTGGGAAGCAGTCTCAGACTGAATCCCAGCAACAAGGTCATTCTCAGAATAATGGCCAAGGTCCAAAACCGCAGTGGAAGGACCAGGGGCAAAACACTCAGAAACCTGAGTGGAAGCGGTACAACAAGCACCCCAACCAGCAGCAGTATCAGCCACGCAACCGACCGTCGGGACAAACTTTTTCACCACCAGCTCAAAAGAGGCAGGAAGCAAATGCAGCCTTCATTCCTCAGCAGCAGCACGGTGGTCACGTCCCTACCAGTGTGGGTACTTCCCCACAGTTCACTAGTCCCACAGTGACAGTGAACCCCCCTCCACAGATGGCCAATGTTCCATCTTCTCAAGTATATAACCCTCAAGGCACAATGTTTGCCACATCAATTCAGCAGCCTCATGAGTGGCTAGCTGCTTCCTCCACAGGCCCTCCCACAGGTGACAGTACCTTCCTTGTTCAGCCAGGGTTTGTGGAAGGCATTCCTGTGAAGGTCCTGAGAGACAATGGTTCCTCAGGTTGCTCTGTTAAGCAGAGTTTAGTTCGGCCTGAGCAGTATACAGGTCGACAGATCCATGCAAAGCTTATTGATGGATCAGTGAGATTGTTTCCTGAGGCATGTATCCAGGTGGCATCTCCATTTTATACTGGTACGACACTTGCAGTTGTCATGCCAGAGCCTCTATTTGACTTAATAGTAGGCAATATTCAAGGAGTCAAGGATAGTTGCTCCGATGATGACGCCTACTCAGACTTCGGCTGCTGCGGTAACACGAGCCATGACTGAGGCTCCAGACTGTGTCACCCCAGTGATCATTGAATCGCCGCAAGATCTGATGTGCAGTCAACTTGTTGTACAAGAACAACATTCTGACCCGACACTTGCTGCCGTGCGGAATAAACAAAAGGGTCGAGTGATTAAGTATTCACGGGGAGGTCGAGCCAAGTTCCTTCACAAACAAGGACGGCTCTACCGTGAGTCACGAACACCCGAGGGCGAGGTTCGACTGCAGTTTGTCGTTCCCGCCAAGTACCGCCCAGCAGTGTTACAATGGGGTCATTGTCCAGCCTCAGGAGGTCACCTGGGCAAAAGGAAGACCCAGGGCCATATCCGAGCTGACTTTTTCTGGCCAGGGATGGGACGAGACATAGACAGTTTTGTCCGTTCCTGCAGTGTGTGCCAAAGTATCACCACTGATCAGGGACATGTCCTTCCTGTGCCGTTCATAACCACACCTGTAATCTCTGAGTCAGTTGAGAGACAGGGTAGTGGTGAAGTGGGTGCAGACCTGATGTCTCGCCCATTGGCCCCACAGGACACAGTATGTCCAGGGCCTGTACATGCATATTATGTACCTTAAGTTAAGGGGAAAGTTGAGAGGCGACTTGAGGCTATGGAAGACCCAAGTTTGCACAAGGATTCTCAGCTTCTCGATACTAATATAAGTATTGTAGGTTAAGGGGGAAGTTCGAGAGAGAACTCCGCAGAGGCGACTTGAGGCTATGGAAGACCCAAGTTTGCACGAGGATTCTCAGCTCCCCGATACTAATATAAGTATTGTAGGTTAAGGGGGAAGTTCGAGAGAGAACTCCGCAGAGGCGACTTGAGGCTATGGAAGACCCAAGTTTGCACAAGGATTCTCAGCTTCCCGATATTAATATAAGTACTGTAGGTTAAGGCACAGGTTGAGGACCCGTGTGCGGTTCGAGGCTATGGAAGACCCGAGTTTGCACAGGGATTCTCAACTGGCCGACCATAATCGTGTGCTAAAATTAATGGCGACCTCGAGTGTACTTTTCATAGCATGTACTGACTGCTAGCCAGAGAGAGTAATTGTAACATAATAAGAATTTTGTCTCATTGACACTTTTGATGCTCCACCTTAATTGGTTTTGCAGGTTCAGCAATGGGTGTAGCAGTTTTGCTGTGCGGACCAGCTGATCATCTGCCGCACGCTGCTGCCTCTTCTCCTCTGCCTTCGTCGTCGCCATATTATTTACTGTGTCATTTTACACGTAGGTACAGTTACACTACAACTGTCACACCTACACCGTGTATTACATACACCACGCTACACAACAATTAGTTGTCAGTGTAAATGTAGCGAATTTTCGCTCAGTTTGACCTGAGTACAGGATTTTCACCGTCGTCACGGAGTTTTTCCCTCAAGCTTGCTTCTATTAACGTAAATACGAGGTTTTTTCGCTCACTGACGACTGCGACTTTCTCCTGTAGCAGGATAGCACACACACCACAGTGTGAATCTTGTGTGACTGAGTTAGGATTTACATATATGTATATTGAAATCTTTCTTCTGAAGGAAGAAAGATTTAATTTTCATGGGGCGTAATGTCACGAATCAATTCGCGACATTTCCTTTTTGTGAGAAGCCACGAACTATTAGTGGAAAACTCACTGTCTATCGCTCAGTTAACCGTTTCTCTCTCCATTTCGGGGTATACTTTCCAAATCATTCGTCACTTTCAAAAGTGACCGATTTAATGCACGCCACTAAGTGCGCTACTGAGCGATACAATTGTTTCTTTATCGTTCGCCTCTGCTTGCATAAACCGTTAGCCACGCCTTCTTTTGGTGGCTTGTCGTCCTGCCTATGCATTATTTGAATTCAGTTTAGTGTTTGCTGTGACGGAGACAGGACCTGTGCAGCAGTGCGAGAGGTCAGCTAGTACCCAAACTCCACTTACAGTTTCTCCAAGCTCCCACCTTTAGTTCTCCAGCTTTGGGTGATACATAGTATTCATCGACTGGTATTTCCTTTGTGTATTTTGTAGTTTTAAGAGCTTAGTTAAGGTGTTTTTCCTAGGCGTAAGTATTTAGCTTCTGTGTGAGTGAGCGAGTGCGTCTCATTGATTTGATTTGAAATGTAATGTTAAATTTATTTTTGTAATTAATAAATTTAACAGTTCTATTTCTTGAGCTTAATGTAGAGTAAATCTTGTTTCATTTCTCCATAATTAAGCTTATTTTCCATATAGCTCCTAGCTTGCATAAACGTTTTACTATTCATAACTGGTACTTAGACCAGTCTTGTATTAACTTAAAATCCGTTGTGCCAGGAGTTAATGCATCAGCAAGAACCTGATGTTATTATTATTAGTATTAGTTATTTATTGTCAGGGGTGATGTAACTTTCTCCAGAGGCTAACAGTACAGTAATTCAGCAATTGTGAGTAATTAGTCTCTGCTGTGTACTGTTGAGAAAGTTTATAAATTCTCGTTTTCAGAGAATCGTGCTAAGCCAACGTAAAGTAATCGTTGCTTGATGTAGCAAGACAACCATTGTCTCTGCTCTTCAATATTATTGAATATTATTATCAATTTAAATAATATTTAAGCATTTATATCAAAAATTACCGTGATATTATAAAAACCCCCGTGACACTAATCACTCCCCTGAACGATTACTAAGTGATTTGGGATGACGGATTGCTAATGGGGGGTGCTGAACTTCCGGTTTTTGTTTTTTTTAAGTGTTAACTATTTTTTGAAAGTTTGGGGAGCCTGATGGAGTGTTCGCTGTTGTTGTTGTTGTTGTTGTTAACGTGGCTGTTGATGATTTTGTGGTTCTTACAGTGGTTATTAATGTTATTCTTGGAAGTGATCATCTTACTGCTATACGTGAGGCGAGAGAGGTATTAAAAAGATGGAAGGAAAATGAAGCAATAAGGTGAAAGTTGGAAACAGAGGGAAACAAGAGGATATAATTAAAAAGCAATGGAGAGAGAGAGAGAGACAGAGTGTTCAAATTAATAATGCCACAACAGGTATCTTTCTTCAGGTGACCTTGTTTTGAAAGATAGCTGTATTAGATTCCAGCTCCTTGTTCCATTTTTTTTTTCCATTAAACTTCGTATAAACAGGCAACATAAAGAAGCGAATTACCAAGGCCAAACTAATACTCACTCACACACACACACACACACACACGTACAAACAGGCAACATAAGGAAGTGAGTTACCAAGCCCAAACTAATTCTACCACACACACACACACACACACACACACACACACACGACTACCACAGACATCACAGAAACCACTACGAAAACCACAATCACCGAAACCATCACAACTACTACAACCACTGAAACCACCACAAAAACCAATCACAAAAACCATCACAATAACCACAATCAACAAAAACGACTGCAACAACTACTCACTGAAACCACCACAACTACCACAGACATCACAGAACCACCACAAAAAAACTACAATCACAGAAAACACAACTACCACCACTACAGAAACCACCTCCACTACTACAACCACGAACCACAACTACCACAACCACAGAAACCATCACAACTACCACAAACAACAACTACCACAACCACAAAACACAACAACTACCACCACAAACCACAGAAGCCACCACAACTACCACAATCACAAAAAGCACAACCACAGACACCATCACAAAAACAACAATCACAGAAACCACCACAAAAACTACTGCACTGAAACCACCACTACTACCACAACGCTACTGAAACCACCACTACTACCACAACGCTACTGAAACCACCACTACCACAGAAACCACCTCAACTACCACAAAAACCACCACAACCACCACAGCGGGCACCACAACCAAGTATCACGGCAGGGCAAAATTATACAGGACTGAGAAACACGATATTGGGAGAGCAGGGTGCATTTTGTTTGTGAGGAAACATGACAGGAGGAGGAGGAGAAGGAGGAGGAGGAGAAGGAGGAGGAGGAGAAGGAGGAGGACGAGGACGAGGACGAGGAGGAGGACGAGGAGGAGGACGAGGACGAGGACGAAGACGAGGAGGACTGGAATATGGATGATGATAAGGGGAAGGGAAGGGAAGGGAGGTGGTGGTGATGGTGGTGACAGTAATAGAGGAGCAGAGTTAGAGGAAAAAGAAATACAGAAAAGAGAAAAGGAAGAAAAAGAAAAAATGGCAGGTTGACATACGTAGACAGAGATAGATAGCTGAGAGAGAGAGAGAGAGAGAGAAGGGGGGGGGAAAGGCCTATACGCCTATCTCGGGTGAGAGGGCTGGAGAGAGAGCGAGATTAAAAGGTATTGGAGTTCCGAAGTGAAGTGCTGGGTAGTTTGTTTCTCTCTCTCTCTCTCTCTCTCTCTCTCTCTCTCTCTCTCTCATACATCAGAACTACCTCTCACATTGACTTTTCACCCTCCGTTTCAGTCTCACATTCTCATCATTCCCGGATCTCTCTCTCTCTCTCTCTCTCTCTCTCTCTAAAACTCGGGTCACGTACAATGGGGGAGGGGACAATCCACTCCCTTGCTCCGTCCGGCACCTCCTACACGCCTCGGCCATTTACCAAACCTTCCTCTTGGCTTTCTTGTGTCTACTGTTAAGGTCAATAGTGTGTTTACAGTGTCAGAGTGTTAAAAGAATCGATCTGCTCACTTCGGCGATGGAAAGGGACGCCTTCACGTGGTGGGACTAACTTATCCAGGGTGGCTCTACCGTCCGGTTGTACGAACGTCTCTCTCTCTCTCTCTCTCTCTCTCTCTCTCTCTCTCTCTATGCTTGAGACATGGCCAGTAAAAAAAAAATGATATATAAAGATCTTGGAATATCAGGTAAATTAAACAGATAATTCTCAGATAGATAATGAAGAGTGACGAGAGAGAGAGAGAGAGAGAGAGATGAGTCCGCGCTAGAGGAGACAATGCCAGTGTCTTCTCAGAAAACAACGCTCCCTTCGGCGAACAAAGGAACCAACGGAGCAATTACAAGGACCGGCAGTCACCCCTCAAAACAATGCCCACACCATCATTGACACCCGTTTTCTTTCATATTCTCTCTCTCTCTCTCTCTCTCTCTCTCTGACAACCTTCCTCATTTGTATCTGATTCCTCTAACAGAAAGTCTCATTTCTCACGCTTATCTGCTCTCTCTCTCTCTCTCTCTCAACAACAACGAATGCGGAGTATATATTTCTCTCTCTCTCTCTCTCTCTCTCTCTCACAATAAATGACCACGGCTTCCCGGACGCCACCCTATGACAGATGATTCTCTCTCTCTCTCTCTCTCTCTCTCTCTCTCTCTCTCTCTCTCTCTCTCTCTCTCTCTCTTCTCAGTGACGAATGACTCTCCCCTCGGCCACTTACGTATGCCCACCAAGATGAGTAAAATCGTCTGTAAACAAAACCGTCTGTCGGTAGGAAGAGTGAACAGTTACAAAGCATCCACACACACATCCACTAAAAAATCCACATCCATCCACACGTTCATATACCTCTACACACATCCACATGCATCCCAGAACATCCACACACACACACACACACACACACACACACACACCTACAGTACAACCATACACACGTTCATATACCTCCACTCATCTACCCACATGCATCTCAAAACATTTCACACACACACACACACACACACACACACACACACACACACACATGCGCGCGCGCACACACACACACACACACACACACACATGCGCGCACACACACACACACACACACACACACAGATCCATACATATCCAATCTCCACACGCGCACACATTCACATACACCCACACAAATCCATCTCCACATACGAATACACATTCACACACATTTACATACATCCACACATATCCAACCTCCCTTCGATAAATACACACACCGTCTCGTACCAGCATACCCACGCACCATAAACATTCGTTGTCCTTATGGGGGACGCCTTCACGTGGTGGCATCGATAACAAGGTGGCTCAACTGTCTGGTTATACTTCCTCAAATACTTCCCTCTTCCCCGAAAGGAGGATGGTGGACAGTAGAAGGACAACTAAAACCTTCAGTTCACGTCTCAAATGGGCTAAGGCAACACACACACACACACACACACACACACACACACACACACACACACACACAAACACATCCTCTGCATACTGCGACATTCACATCCGATACACAAGCACACTGCTCTTACCAAGATGTGCTCTTGTATCAGATGGTATGTGGGGCAGGGTGAGGTAGCGCTGAGGTAAGGTTAGGCAGAGTATTGTAGGGTGAGGCAGGTTCAGGCAGAGTTCGAAGGATGAGACAGGACTGGGTAGGGGTAAGGGAGGGTGAGGCAGGTTTGGGCAGTTAGAAGGGTAAGACAAATTAATTACGGATGATGCACACACACACACACACACACACACACACACACACACAAACTGCACTATTACTATGGAGTTCCAACAAGACCCTGACCTGCCGCACAGGTGTTAGCCGCTTCACTACGATGACGTACAGCGTGATTTAATTTTATTCTTGATACACCCAGACGATTTTATTCAGCTTCGATTGTACAATTTTTCTAACTATAGGGGTTTGATATAGCCTGCACTAACCCCTTCAGTACAAGACGTTTCCCTTGAGTTTAGTACAATCCTCTGATAATACCAAAAGTGAAGGACATTTTTTTTTTCTTGTTTCTAGTGTTGCATTCTAGTACTGTGCAGGCAAATAAACAGTACTGAGCGTCATCGTACTGAGGGTAAAATAAGTCGATTTTTTTTTTTCTAGTATGGCCTAATTCAATAATAAAGGCATAATAAAATGTCATCGTACTTGGAGGGAACATAAGAAAAGGCGAAGTAAATGTAACATGGCAGGTTTTTAAATACTGACTAATTCACTAATAATGAAAGTAAAACATATAACTTACCTTAATCATCGCAACACACCATTTCACCGCAGAATAGGAGTTGGCATCACAGCAGAATAGGAGTAGACACGTGGCATTTAAAACACAATCTTCCGTAGCGAGGGTTTAAACTACTATCGAGTGTGGGCGCAGCGGGAACCACCATCACTGCCCTCACTCTTTTTAACCTCACTTATCTCCCTATTCTCACTGTGTTTCTGGTCATTTTAAACATCAGTCAACGCCACTGATCACCACCGAGCTATCTGGAAGGCAAAGTTAAAGCGGGGTAACGATTTGCGCGTATTCAGTACAAATTTTTGGATATTAGTTCCGCACATCATCACTGTACTACACATGGCTGCACACTGCCAGCTTCATTTCCGTCGAGGTGATACATCTACAGTACATTCCAATCGCATGTAATAGCAATTTAGTTATGTTTTATCATGCTCTTTCAATCTAATTTATTTTACCGTAGTTATTTAGTTATCAAATTGTGCAATTTCATACTCTAGGGAGATTTGCAATACTCAAGAAGCTGATCGGAGTTAGGGAAGATGGAAGCCCGTATCATTCCGCGTTGCCCAGGAAACAATTTCTTATTTCTTCGCTACATATTCACACTTTTCCTTGTCTGACAGGATTTTCGTTAATCCACCACGCTCTAAAACAAAAACACTGTAGATTTAAAGCATATAAACACAAAAAGAAATTATGCATAAACTTAAAAGGAATATCTCAAATGCATACACCGGGCACTACTTCGTGGGTGTTTCTAGGCGGAACCACTTGGCATGATGCGATCACCATCATACGAGTATTCACTCCCATAAATATATCCCTTCCTTGGTGATGAAAAAATGACCACACACTAGCTCATACAAGCAGCGGAGATGTCTGTGATATAGCAGGCACGCTCATTAAGGAGTTGGGGGATATTTAAAAGTTAAAGCGTTCCGGGAATTTAAAAAGTTGAAGATCAGCCGCTGGACACCTCCCTCCTTCCTCCGTGAACCCCGCTACTGAGAACTCGTACGTTGACTATCATTTATGGCTGATATATTACGAACAGATATTCACATAATTAAGATGGGTTTATTTAGGAACAATGGGCTGGCGTACATTAATTCCTGAGGGTTAATAACCATGACGTGAAAACAAGGGAGGCGAGAGTAAAGACGCTCCATCCGCCACCGCTCCTCCCCTCCCACCTCGTTTAAAGTGTACTGTCCTTACTATTCCTAACATAAGGTAACATGTGTCTTACAGGGACTAATTATGTAAGAGTTATCATGCAACAAACTCTCACCGCTGGGCGTCGTCTGATACATAATTATCACAGACATTCTAGTTGTGTGAGCGTATGATCCCAACACACACACACACACACACACACACACACACACACACACGACATGTTGCTTGTTGATTAAATAATGCTGATGGTCACAAAATAAGTCCCTGTATGTATGTATGTATGTATCGGGTGGCTCTAGTATAAGCGCAATATATATGCCGTGTATCACTATGATGAAAATAAGTTTTATATAATGTATTTTTATTCTACTATTTATATCTGCCTCTTCATCCACCCATCCATCTACCCATTCATCCACCTGTTAGTCTGTAATTCAAGCGGCCAACCATCCACTTTTCCATCCATCCATCCAACCAGCCTACCTATTAATATCGATGCTACCATCCAGTTCAATTTCATCTCCATCAACATCCATCCATCCATCCATTTGGCCAATCATCCATCTATCTAACCACCTCATTAGCACCTCTGCCTCATTGCACCGTCAAGGGAATCTCTCCCCCCCCCCTCTCTCTCTCTCGCTTGCTTCTTTCCACGAGTCTGCACCAAAATTAAATTGCAAGGGACCTTTTCAAACAGGCTGAGTGTGAAGTTTAATCGTGTGTGTGTGTGTGTGTGTGTGTGTGTGTGTGTGTGTGTGTGTGTGTGTGTGTGTGTGTGTGAGAGAGAGAGAGAGAGAGAATCCATTTTCCATGCATTAAGTTTCGCAGAACCATTTTCATTCCTCATTTTTCCCCACTGCAAAAATACTCAAAATTCTGGAACTGAAGATTGGGGTTTGAAGACGTTGATGTGGAGGTTGGGAGAGGTGTGAGGTACGTGTGAGGTTGTAAGTGTGAGGCTGAAGTGTGAGGTTGGACGTGGGAAGTTGGGAGTGTAAGTGTGAGGTTGTGTGTGATTGTAAGTATGTGGTAAATGTGAGGCTGGATGTGTGAGGTGGAAGTCTGAGGTAAGTGTGAGGTTGTAACTGCGTGGTTAGAAGTGTGGAGTTAAAAGAGTGAGGTTGTAAAAGTGAGGTTATAAGTGTGTGGTTGTAAGTGTGAGGTTGGATGTGTGAGGTTGGATGTGTGAGGTTGGATGTGTGAGGTTGGATGTGAGGTTGTAAAAGTGAGGTTGGTAGTGTGAGGTTAAGAGTGTGATGGAAATGTGAGGCAAGTATGAGGTAAGTAGGAAAGTATGAGGTAAAAGTGAGGTTATAAAGGTGATCTTGTAAGTCTGGGGATGGAAGTGTGAGACTGGAAGTGTGTGACTGATGTGAGGTTTAAGTGAGGGGTTGTGTGAGGTTGTAAGTGTGAGGTTGGAAATGTGAAGTTGGAAGTGTGAGGTTGGAAGTGCGAGGTTGGCAGAGTGAGGTTGGAAGTGTGAGGTTGGCAGAGTGAGATTGGAAGTGTGAGGCTGGCAGAGTGAGATTAAAAGTGTGAGGCTGGAAGTGGTAGGCTTTTGGGAGGAAGGCTGGAAGTGTGAGATTGGAATTCTGAGACTGACAGTGTGAGGTTGGTAGGGTGACACTGGCACTGTGAGATTGGAAGCATGAGGCAGATAAAAATAGGTACATAATATATAGATATAAATATAGACAAAACATAATTCTCTTATTGGCATTAATTGTGTAAAGCTTTCGTACTTTTCTCGTATTTATTAGTCTCAATGCATAAGTCTCGGTACTATCTCTTATTTATCCACTGAATTATGTAGACGTTACTGCACTGGTTAATTAATTCTTGCTACTTCATGTCGAATATATCCTCCTAGTAGCGAAGGGGCTAATGTCAGCTATACTTAATTCTGCAAGCTCGAAAAGACCCCCAAGTTAAAAATAGTATAATAATAATAATAATAATAATAATATGGGGATGATTTTTTTTTTTTTTTTGCTCATAATGACACAGCGGTTTTTCTGGCCTGTTCTATGACATTTTAAAATTACCCTGGTATTGTAATTGGATTGAAGGTATTAAACTCAACAAAACTACAATTCAGGCGTTCACATATGTCTTATTTACCCGCTTAAAATAAATGTATAGCTTTAACAACATTCCTCATACCATCATAAGTAACAGGCGTTTTACACTAGAGGGAAAACTGGCAAAGACGAAAACGAAAGAGGCAACATTTCCGTCACATCCAATTTCTGTATGTATCCCCTTAAACCCAGACGCTTCCATTTTCTCTGGTGGCCAAGTTTTCTATCTTTTGCTTCAACGTGAACTATAAGAAAACGTGACCCCCCTCCTCCCTTTCTTCAACCATTTAGGCATCTATATTTTAAAATTCATATAACAGCAAAGGATTCAATAGTCTAGCAAAATCAGGAGAGGTCTGAGCACTTCAGGGGAAAGGGTGTGTGGAAATCTGCCGACAAATAAGATGAGAATAAACCTGAACATTACCCCTTCCGCTGTCACTTAACTTCTGCTAACCATTCTCATCTCGCCCCGCTCCTTGGGTCACGGAGGAAATGACCGGCAGAAACGGCTGACTGTCCTGGCTCGGTTCCAGGATGCTCGGCTTGGGTAGGACGCTTGTGACTCCAAGACAATTCCCTACCTCCCCCTTCTTCTTCTCTCTCTCTCTCTCTACTGTTATTTCACTAGCGCCCCTCCCCCCTCCCTCAAATCCTCTTCTCCCCGTTCAACGTCATAGCCAAACTCTTCTTACTCTCCCTCCCTCCCTCTATCTATTTTATCTATCTTGTTATCCCTAGTTCACCTCCTCCATCTATCTATCTGTCTATCTATCCCTAGCCCTGTATGTCTTTCTCTTGTTATTCCCAGTCCACTATTGTTATTATTATTATTATTATTATTATTATTATTATTATTATTATTACCTCTCTCTCTCTCTCTCTCTCTCTCTAACTTAGCCCTGATTTTCGTTATTTTGCAGCTTCTTTCAGCGACGGAAAAAGACAATACTACGGCACTACATCCTCTCCATTACACTTCTTCGTGACTAGCATCATATTCCAGTCAAGTGTAATCTTACGACTCTGCATTCACGAGAGAGAGAGAGAGAGAGAGAGAGAGAGAGAGAGAGAGAGAGAGAGAGAGAGAGAGAGAGAGAGAGAGATCCAAGAAAAACACCCCCAAACACCCTCACTACAACACGCAACCATCACTTTTCAGAGCCAGGTCCCTATTTGAATTCTAGGTGTGAAGAGACTTGGGTAAGGAGATCCAACCGAAAACTCTCAACGTTCGTCCCGGGAATCGAACCCAGGACCTCTTGGATGCAGGCAGTGTGTGCTGCCGAATCCCCTGAACTGCGGTGCCATAATTCTACACCGACTGCCTCCCCATCAGATACTAAGTGTGGAGGGAAGGGGAGGGGGAATAAGGACGGGGGTGAGGAGGGTGAGGGAAAGAGGAGAGAGGGAGGGGTGAGGAGGGAGGTGAGGAGGGGGGGTGAGTGGTAAGGGAAAGAGGAGTGAGGGAAGGGTGAGGAAGGGGATGAGGAGGGGGGTGAGTGGTAAGGGAAAGAAGAATGAGGGAATGGTGAGGAGGGGGGTGAGGGGCAGGGGAACGAGGAGTGAAGGAGGGGTGAGGAGGGGGATGAGGGGCGAGGGAAAGAGGAATGAGGGAGGGGTGAGGGGGCTGAGGGGGCAGGAGGAAGCCACCGCCATTACATACAACGATGTCTGGAATATATAACTTCCTTCCTAAGCCCTGATTCACAAACTAGCTTACTATCAACTCTTTCATGTATTCCATCATGTTTTTCTGCCGCACCTACGATGACTGCCAAATCTATACCCTTTTCACTTTAACCTGGCCTAAAATTGACATCTCCCCATCTTGAATGTGGAGAATACGAGATTAATACTAGAATATGATGCTAGTCGCGAAGAAGTGCTATGGAAAGGATATACAGTTACAGGAAATTATCTGCAAAAAGAGGAAAATCTTGGCCAAGCTAAAGTAATATGAGTGTATGTGTAAAAACTTACTATGTTAATGTAACTCGTTTTGCACAATTCTAGCCAGTGGAGTTGTGTGTGTGTGTGTGTGTGTGTGTGTGTGTGTGTGTGTGTGTGTGTGTGTGTGTGTGTGTGTGTGTGTGTGTGTGTGTGTGTGTGTGTGTGTGTGTGTGTGTGTGTGTGTGTGTGTGTGCATCTGGAATGTGTCTGGAGTGTGTCTCACGGGTGTGTCCAAAGAAAAAGAACACCTTTGAGATGTACTGGGTTGGTGGATATAAATGGGGTAGGTGCGATTATCACAGGTTTCCTTAGTTTTGTTGGAAGAACGAGACATGGATGAATCAGCACTCTCTTGTCCTTCATGTAAAAAACAATATCTAGTCAGTCTGTTTTCATCTAACGGAACAGTAAAACTCCCAAAAATAAGATAGATGAGCCTTGGTTAGAATGTAGGAATCAGTGTCTCCTTGGTTACTAGTCAAATCAACCCTCTAGACTGACTACACATGGCCATCATCTGAGCTAAAGGGGACTGGGATGTTGATCAGCTTAAAATAAACACACTATAGTAAGTCTGACTGTGAATATCCTCCCTATCCACTCCCACGCCCCCACACTCCATCATCCGGACCGTAATGCCTAGTAGTGGTGTGCTTGGCCAGGCTGGAATATACCACTCTACACCACTGGAATATTAACTACGGGTGGAATATGCTCAGTGCGGCTGCTATAATAAGAAAGGGACCTGGAATACTGTTCATGGCGACATTTATACTCGACGCAGCTGCAATATAAGCAAAACTGGAATATGATCAACGAGACGTGATCAACGCGACTCGATATCTTCAACGCCACTGGTACAGAAAGTACGCAAATAAAATAAGCTCAACGCAACTGAATTAAAAAAAAAAATGGAATATGGCAAACGCCTTCCTCAAGCTCCCTCTACTTTTATTATGTACTCTATTATCTCGTTTTAATTACTTCACGATTATTATTATTATTATTATTATTATTATTATTATTATTATTACCTGTTCCTCTTACCGTCAGCAGTTTCTTCACTATCAACCATCATGTCCATTTTTACTGATTATTCTTATCATCCCTTATCATTCTTGGTACCTATTAACTAATTACACCTCACTACCTGCCAATTTGCTCATATTCATTTATCATTTTTATCTTACGCAATTATTACGAACATACGTTGATCTATCTTTCGTGCAATCTTCTTCATCTAGCATTAAATCATTTCTGTTACAATACAAAAGGAAATACAGTTAATACTTCAATGCATTACTTTTAACAAACTATACTCTAGATGGTGGTGGTGGTGGTGGTGGTGGTGGTGGTGGTGGTGGTGGTGATGATGATGATGATGATGATGATGATGATATACAAAAGCTAATAAGGCATACTCTATTTGCATTTCTATATAATATTTCCTACTAATCAATTCTAACTTTATGCTAGCACTTACTAACCTTCTACTAGCAACTATTATTATTATTAAAATTATACTCGCCTTTAATGTCTTGACTGAATGACCTAGCCCCGGGCCCCTACGCTCCTGATGGGGCAATAAAGATTAAATGATGGGTTATTATTATTATCACTATTACTACTATTAACATTATTAATTAATACTGCAGTTTATTGTCACTAGTAATCTTCTAGTTGTTATTATTACTATTAATAATAATGTTAACACTATCATCATTATTATTATTATTATTATTATTATTATTATTATTATTATTATTGCTATTATTATTATTATTTTATAAATGGCGTGTGTCGAAGACTATGAAGAATACAGGAAAAACAGGATTAAAAATACTGCCATCACCATGTCTAGCGCAAATGATTCTCTCTCTCTCTCTCTCTCTCTCTCTCTCTCAACCCCTTCAGTACGACGACGCC
This sequence comes from Coenobita brevimanus, assembly GCF_032717465.1. NCBI lineage: Eukaryota > Metazoa > Arthropoda > Malacostraca > Decapoda > Coenobitidae > Coenobita > Coenobita brevimanus. The sequence continues at coordinate 31,256,663 of NC_137048.1, forward strand.
ATACATAACCCTTCACCCTGAGGACGTCACTTCCATATTCTGCTACTACCAGTTAATTTTATTCAGTAGACTCTGTCCCAAAGATGAAGAAAATCGTCTGAAGGTATTTTACTCTACTGATGATTCCTTTTATCTATCTTACGCTATCATTTATTCTCTTTATCTATCTTGCTCTATTATCTATTCTATTTATCTTCCTATCTTTCTAATCTCAAACTCCCTTCTTATCAACAACTTATCTTCCTTATCTCCTTCCTATCCTCCTATATTTCTGATCTCAAACTCCTCCTCTCTTACTTATCTTCTTCCTTACCTCCTTTCTATCCTCCTATCTTTCTGATCTCAAACTCTTTTCTTATCAACAACTTATCTTCCAATCTCCTTTCTATCTCCCTATCTTTCTAATCTCAAACTCCTCCTTTCTTATCAGCAACTCAGCATTTACCTTGCTATCTCTTCCTCTTTATCTCTCCAATATCACATGCCAAACACACTAGGCAGTATTCTCATATGGTTGGGAAGCTTACTAACACCTCTTCCTTACCGATTTATTCCTGATTCACCTCTTCCTTACCGATTTATTCCTGATTCACCTCTTCCTTATCGATTTATTCCTGATTCTACTCCGTTACTATATTCTTGTGTGTTATTCATCAATCTACGTCTATATTAAAAAGACATGGAGCAAAGCAGGGAGATATTAATGGATAGTTTGGAAAATAAATCGCTATGGAAGAGGTGTTACGGAGCCAAGGTACAAACATACACACACAATTCCACTTACATTAGAATTTAAATTTACCTCCGCATTTAACCTTAATTTACATACAAATATTCACTGTAAATTCAAAACACCCCAAGGCACGCAAATAATACTCAGAAAATTCCGTATCATATATGCCGGTACACGTAGTATGGTTCTCTCTCTCTCTCTCTCTCTCTCTCTCTCTCTCTCTCTCTCTCGCTCTCTCTCTCTCTCTCTCTCTCTCTCTCTCTCTCACACACACACACACACAGGGAGGCGGAAATTGCATGCAAACCCACTCACATATAAACTTCTCTTTCTCACACACAGACTACAAACTCTTTCCCATCACCACCCACTCAGTTCCACCCCCCCTCTCTCTTTCACACACACGCACACACAAATTCTATCCACACCCCCTCACTATTCTCTCTCTCTCTCTCTCTCTCTCTCTCTCTCACACACACACACACACACACACACACACACACACACACTCAAGCACCACCAAATGCCCAAAATCCTCTTCTCTGCTGCGCCCCAGAAACTCTAAGGCGTTACAACCCTGCTCTCCAGTGCTTACACCTTAATTCCATTCTTCTTTCTCAAATCCCACGCACCCCTGACACCTTCTCAATCTCCCTCCCTCCCTCCCTCCCTCTCCTAATCCTTTCCCCTTCCACAACCTTCTCCACCTCCCCAACGTCACAGCATTCGCAAACCCACAACCACTCCTCAATCCCCCCCACTCCTTTTTCTGTAGCAAAACCCTACCCCTCTAAACATTCTCACATCACTCCGTCACATCCCCCTCCCCTACCCATATCAACATCACTCACAGTTCAATCCTCCATCCAACATCTGTCGCAATCCCCACTTCAGTCGATAATCCCTACCTCGTACAACCACCGCACATCCCTAATCCTTATCACATCCCTGCAGTCCATCGTACCAACCTTAATCTTCCTCCTAACTCCCTCCTCTTATCTAATCCCCCACCATTTCCCTAACTCTCTCTTCTTACAACCCTCCTGCCCTCTCTCCCAGTTTCTGAAGTGCTTTGAAAATTCTGATGTGGCTACTGTCATTCCCTTCTGAGACAGTCCAAATCATCTTAGCCGAAGTCCCTACCCTTTGCAAGAACCCACATTCCTCTAACACACCCTTCTTCTCTCTCAGCCCCCTTCCCCCTTTCCCCCTCTCTCTCACGACCTCCCCCCACCTCCGCCCCCACCACCGCAGCACATTGGAATTCTCATAACATTATTCTTATCCTCTTTTGTTACAATCCAAACCATTTCATTTTTAATCCCAAACCGGTACCCTCTTTTTCAAACCCCACAACCTCACAGAAAGCCTCTACCCATCTCCCCCACTCCCTGTCACGATTCAACCCTCTTCCACCCCAACCCCGTCTGTCGCAACCCCCAAAATAACTCTCAAGTCGCAACCTTCCTTCCCATCTGCCAGCCACTTTTACTGCCTCACAAACTCCTACCCACTTCTATCCAAACAACAACCCTCCTGTCACAGCGCCAAGTCATCCCTCTTCCCTCAATCCCCTGTCATTATCCTTCCTGCTTTCCTATCCTTGTCTTTGACCCACAGAGTTGTTACGTTTGTTTTAACCCATCTTTAACAGCCTCGACGAGACCAATAAGTATGTTGCTGCTTCCTTTCTTTTTTACCCCTTTGTACACCTCTTCCCCCCTATCTGTCGCAATCCACCCTCTCCCCAAACCAACCCCTCTTCTCCCATCCCCTTGTCACCGCCCCCTTCCCCTCCCTCTCCAACCCGTCCCTCTTTCCCCACCCCCCTCACCATCCCCTCTCCATCTGTCGCAACGCCCCCACCCCCTCCTGCAGCGGCTGGGAACTGCGATGTCTGTGCATTAATCCAGGGCAGCTTGGAACTCCGCCACGCAATTTCCGCCACCCAGTGTTCTGCTTGTCTTGCCTTGGTACGTGTCCTGGGGGGTTGGGGGGTGGGGGAGAGCTTTTTTTGGCTGTGGGGCTGAGGTGAGGGAGACAGGGACAGGAGGAGACGCGGAGGGAGGAGGTAGAGAAGGAGGTAGGAGGTACAGAGGGAGAAGAAAGACGGGATGGAATCAGAAAGGGAGGAAAGGAGTGAAGGGGAAATTTGTGTGTGGGTGGTGAGTGCTGTGGTGGTGGTGGGGGGTGTTCTCTCTCTCTCTCTCTCTTTGCATGTGTGTGTGGGGTGGGTGGGTCATGGTGAGAGGTATGTAGTAGACGGCGGAGGAGGTGGGTGTGTGGGGCTCGAGTGAGCTTGATATAGGAGGTGTGAGGTTGGCAATGCGTGTGGGGTTATAGAGTGAGGTTTAGTGTACAAGTGTAAGGCTGGAGAATAAGTGGGTGAGTGGGGTTACGCTTTGGGGTTGGTGGTAGAGATGCGAGGTTAGGAAACAGGTGGGTAAGTGGAGTTAAAATGAGGTATGTGAGGTTCAAATGAGGTTGGTGTAAGAGCTGTGAGGTTTACGAATAGGTGGGTTTGGGGGTTAAAGAGTGGGACTGGTGTTAGAAGTGTGAGGTTAGAGAGCATGTAAGAGAGCAACTGGGTCTGCGTGGGTACAATGGGGTTCGTGTGAGGTTGGTGGGCTGTGTATGGTTAGAGTGGGGTTCAGTGGCGTGTGTAGGGTTAATGTGAGGTTGACTGGGATATTTAAGGCTAGAATGAGGCTGGCGTAAAGCTGGTTGGTGAGGTTCAATGGAATGATGTATAGAAGGCTAGACTGTGGTGTGAGATAAATTGGTAGACAGACAGATGAAACAGATAAAAAGATTGATATTTCGTGCAGGGCTGACTGGCAATGCGATAGCGTTCTGTCTGTCTGTCTGTCTGTCTCTCTCTCTCTCTCTCTCTCTCTCTCTCTCTCTCTTCCTATTACAAGCAATATTGCATACCTGGCCAAGCTAATATTGCAGTTTTCAATACCCAGTGCTCCAATTAATCACGTCTATAGGCTTTTATTAAATCAGGGCTGTACGGTATTTCACGGCCAGTTTTTAAATTCTGTTGAGTGATAAATGTTGAAAACTGATGCATATGTGAGCAGAAAGCTTGATGATGATGATGATGATGATGATGATGATGATAAGTACGATAATGATGATGATGATCATCATCATCATCATCCAATCCTGTGTTTCCCCACTCGCAGCGTGGGAGTCCGGGGTTAGGCAAGTGGGTCCTGACATTTAAGATGAGAGTGACCAGTCTCACTCATCCCTGAGTGGCATTACTTGACCAATAAACCCTAACCACTCCTTGGATATAAACCTGGACCAGTTCAATCCGATTGCAGCGCCTTAATTACCCACTAAAAATAACTGCAGCAGCAATAGTACCACCACCACCACCACAACCTCTCTGTCTCACCTAAGAAAAGCAGTACGGTAAACAAAGGAAAAACTGAGAAAGTACAACAGGAAGTAAATGTCAACTCAAAGTCAAACGGTTATTGTAATGTCAATAAATAATAATAATAATAATAAAAATAATAATAATAAATAAATAAGCGGAAGCAAAAGAAAAGGTAACAGGTAAATATACAAGAATATAACTAATACATAAATAAAAGTAAAGTGGCAGAAAAACAGAAAAAAGAATCGCACCAGAAAGAAAAATAGTATGCCTGAACATGCATTAAAAACATGAAACGAGCCGATTTTATGATTCCCAACACGGTGAGGCTCTAACTTTTTTTTTAAGCTTTCCTTTGCTATTTCTTTTCTCAGCCACCAAATTCTTCCTTCCTCCTCCTTTATTTCCATCTCATTCTCCCTTGCTCCTCCTTTATTTCCATCCTGTTCTTCCTTCCTCCTCCTTTATTTCCATCCTGTTCTTCCTTCTTCCTTTATTTCCATATCCCGGGTTTTATTCCCCTTGCCGATCCACTTCCAAATTCTTTTAACCTCGCTTTTCCTTCTCTTCTCCCTCGTTTTCCTCTCTTCTGTATTAAATCCGTCAGTCCTGTCTTCGTCGTCGTTCAAGCACCTCACACTCACCCATCAAGCCACACACACACACACACACACACACACACACACACACACACACACACACACACACACACACTTCCCCTCATCATTCCTTTCACGTCTGCCTCGAACTTTCTTTGGTGTGGCTGCCTTTGATACATATATATTTGTGTGTGTGTGTGTGTGAGAGAGAGAGAGAGAGAGAGAGAGAGAGAGAGAGAGAGAGAGAGAGAGAGAGAGAGAGAATGGGATGGGCATGGGAATAGGAAGGAGATGGCGGAGGAACAGAGAGAGGAAATTGATGGGAAGGCGAAGGTAGGAAAGGCAGTGAGTGAGGGTGAGAATGTGAGGGGAATTGGGTGGAAATGTGAGGGAAGTATGGTGGAATGTGAGGGTAATTGGGTGGGAATGTGAGGGAAGTATGGTGGAAATGTGAGGGGAAATGGGTAGGAATGTGAGGGAAGTATGGTGGATATGTGAGGGGAAATGGGTAGGAATGTAAGGGGAATAGGGAGGGAACAGGAGGGGAAATGGGTAGGAATGTGAGGGGAATAGGGAGGGAATAGGAGGGGAATAGGGAGGGAATAGGAGGGGAATATTGTGGGAACTTGAGGGAAATGGGGTTAGAAAATAGGGGGAATGGGGTGGGAATGTGAAGGGAATAGGGTGGGAATGGGAGGGGAATTGGGTGGGAATGTGAGGGGAATACGGTAGGAATGGGAATGGGAATTGGGTGGGTATGGGAATGGGAGGGGGCTTCCGTAGATTTATGAGGCTTAGGATTGTAGACAGCTTTTCATTTCATGCTTGGATGGATGGATGGATGGATGGATGTGTGTGTGTGTGTGTGTGTGTGTGTGTGTGTGTGTGTGTGTGTGTGTGAGAGAGAGAGAGAGAGAGAGAGAGAGAGAGAGAGAGAGAGAGAGAGAGAGAGAGAGAGAGAGACTTCCTCCTCCAAAGAATCTCTAGATAAGTGGAATTTCAAGTCCTATTTTTTTTTTATTTGGACAAAAAAAAAACTACATAAGATACGATTATTTCTAACTGTAATATGTCTGATCGCATTATTATTATTATTATTATTATTATTATTATTAACCTTTCCCGTTTAGAGAGGCCTCAGCTGAATAAAATCGTCTGAAGTACAAGATTTAAACCTTTTCCCAACACTATAAATAGGGACAGACAGAGAAAAAGTGAAAGAAAATATAAAAGCAAGAGAAGTATGATCAGAATGTTCAAAGCAGTTGCGCCTCACCTCCATTCACTAACCAATCTCTCTCTCTCTCTCTCTCTTTCTCTCTCTCTCTCTAAAAAGGGTCCAAACGAGCAGAAATCGTCACAGCTTCACTATTAACACAATTTCAAACTCCTTTGTAGTTATAGTTCTGTAATTCCCAATCAAGTCTTCGAAATTTCCCGCAAATATCCATAAAACTCTACGGTCACAAACTCTCACATTTCACTACCTAAACTTCATTCACCTTCAGGCAGCAAAATAGCCCCGCCTACTCACTAAGTTTTATCCAATCAGAAGCTATGTAAAAGTCAGCAGAAAGTTCCTGTATATGTTTTACACAATTCTCGCTGGAATGTGACGATAAGCCACCCGCTTGTACAATCCTTATACAAATATTTTATAATTTATGTTCACTTTAACAGCACAAGTTTATGCTTAAAAAGGATCGGAAGCGTTTGATTTGAGTCGGAGTGAAAAAGTATTGGGCACGTCAGTATCGCTCAGCCAGCCGGGAAGTTAGACGGACGGACAGGCTGGGAGACAGGCAGGGAGACGAAGACATACATACATACATACATACATACATAGAGATATACATACATACACAGATATACATACAGAGACACACGGACAGACGGGGTTTCAAATTAATTACACGGTCTTCTCTTGTAACGACAGTAAACGATTAAAAGGCTAAACGAGAAAGATTAACGAGGGCACCAAATCCATGTCCTTCCCTAGCTAGGCGACGGAGAATGCGTTTAATGTTTAGTATTTATCAACGAAGCGATACAATAAGAAAATACCAAAGAAAAGTTAAGGCAAGGTTCAAATGGGTGAGATGAGATGGATTAACAGAGACACAGAGAGACAGACAGATGGAAAGATGGGTAGATAAAGAGATAGATAAAAAGATAGAGAGAGTTAAGGATACAGATTGAGAGAGAGAGAGAGAGAGAGAGAGAGAGAGAGAGACCAGACAGGCACACCAGGCCTTCCAAAATTTATTACACTAGCGAACCCAGATAATGAATGAATGTCAAGATTTCGGATGGGAAGAATAAAACGAGCAAGATGAACGAGCAATAAAGGAGACAGATGGGAAGAGAGATGAACAGATGAGGAAGAGAGATGAGGAAAAGAAGAGAGACACAAGTAAAGCAAGACAGACAGGCTACGAGAGCGACAGAAACAAATATACGCAAGAGGTACAAACTGACACACACACACACACACACACACACACACACACACACACACACACTTGAAAAACAGATACACCAACACTTCGGACACACACACACACACACACACACACACACACACACACACGGGAAGAATGCTATCGAGGGCTGGATATTTGGGAGGGCAGGAGGTGAACGAGCTAGGTCTGTTTATGGGGGTGGAGCGAGCAAGAGGAAAGAGGAAGAGGAATAGGTAAGCGAGGAAGGGAGGAATGGGAGAGAGGAAGGCAAGGTCCATGGAAAACAGACATACAGAAAGACAGAAAGATATAGAGATAGGAAGATGGATAGATCATATGTATACTGTATTGAGAGAGAGAGAGAGAGAGAGAGAGAGAGAGAGAGAGAGAGAGAGAGAGAGAGAGAGAGAGAGAGACCACTATCTACCGACCCTGGTCTCACTAGAGCCTTGTATTCGTAGTGACATTTAACAATCCCCCCTTCTCTCTCTCTCTCTCTCTCTCTCTCTCTCTCTCTAAGTAAAAACAAAATCCCAGAAATAAGCAAAACATACCAAGATCCGAAAAATGAACCACACGAAACACGAAAAAAATGACACGAAAAGACACCCTTGAAACACGAATCAGAGAAAACAAAAATACCGGACATAAAACACACGAAAAATGAAACGAAATAAAACACAGGCCACAAAAAAAGAACCCAATATATACGAATTACGAAAACAATGACGTGAAAAACGAAACACTTCAGAAAAAAGTCTATACGAAAAATTACGTTCTAGATACGAAAAAAACGAAACCTAATTACGAAAAAAGATAAAAGACAATACTGGAACAATAATACAAACAAATTCTTTATGGGTAGAAATGGAAATGAGAGAGAGAGAGAGAGAGAGAGAGAGAGAGAGAGAGAGAGAGAGAGAGAGAGAGAGAGAGAGAGAGAGCACCATTCACGGCCACCCATCCCTTCAGACCTCACCATTTTGATTGTCTGGCCTTTAGCAATTATTTACAGATCCCCCTCACGGATCCTCTCACCCACACTCACCCCCCCTCCCTCCCTCTCTCTCTCTCTCTCTCTATTTACGACTACACACTACTACACCCTCCCAGTTTCCAACCTCTTAACCTTCTCTTCTCCCTCTCTCCCCTCTCCCTCCCTCCCTCCCTTTCACACCCAAAAACCAACACAATTTATTCCTCTCATCTCTCCCTCTTCTCTCTCCCTCTCCTCTTCTCCCACACTCTGGACACAAAACACATTTCAGTTTCCCTTCTCACACTACACACTACTCTTCCCCACTCCCCAATCCTTGTCTTCCTCTCACCCTTCATATATACTATTTTTCTCTCCCTCTCTCCCTCACTACACACTCCTCTTCCCTCCCCTTCTCCTTCACTTCATACAAACTCCTCTTCCCCATTCTCTCCTTTTCCCTCTCCGTCTCCCTCCATCCACTACTCACTAACCTCTTTCCTCCCTCTCTTCCCTCCCCCTTTCCCTCGCACTCCCCCCCCTCTCTCTCGAACCTATTCCTCACTCCCTCATTCTCCTCTCCTTCTCTAACAGGTCTTCTATCCCCGCCCCCATCCTCATACTTTCTCCTCTTCCTTCTACACACCCTCACAGCCCTACCCTTCCCTTCCCAGTTCTCTCTTCCTCCTCCTTCTCTCCTCTCTCTAATTCTCCTCCCTCTCTCCTCCCATCAAATTACTCTTCTCTCCCTCTCTCCCCTTTCTCCCCATTTACTACACGCTAATCCTTCTTCGCTCCTTCACACACTATCACTCTTAATCTCCATCACACCACTCTTCCCATCCCCTCCCCACTCTCTCTCCACTTCCCTCTCTCCATCACAAACACCTTCCTCCGTCGGCTACACACTGCTACTTCCTGTTCTCTCTCTCTCTCTCTCTCTCCAACTCGTTCACACTCTTCCACTTCTCTCCCAACTCTCTCTCCTCTCCCTGACGTTTCCCTCCCCACAAAAAAACAGTATGCCTTTCGTTTAGATAAACTTTGTTACATAATAATAATAATAATAATAATAATAATAATAATAATAATAATAATAACCCTAATAAAGTTTGTATAATAATAACAATAATAATAATAATAACACTAATAAAGTTTGTACATAGCATCAATTGTACTCGTATATGAAGTGTTAAAACCAGGGGATCAATTTCCGGTACTTTCAAATGCCAGTCGAAAAAATTCCTCCGACTCACATTCCCGTGCAGTTCCCAACTCTTAAATATCAGCGTAAATAACAGAATGGTCGTAAATGCCAGATCTTCAACTCTTACAACACACACACACACACACACACACACACACACACACACACACACACACACACACACACACACACACAATGCTAACCTTTGCCAACCCTTCCCCATCTTTACTAATTCCTATCAGTCCTGTAACTAACCTCTTCAACCGCCAAAGATACATTTTTACTTCATTCTTTTTCTTCAGACGATTTTATTTTCAGCTTAGGAGAGACTTTTCCAAATGGACAGTTAAATATTGGCTTCATTTTGCCCACTCAGTACGAGGCCTTTCCCAAGTTGAATTAAATCGTCTGAAGGAAGCAAGAAGACAATGGAAGTCTGTGAGGTAAAGCGGTCAAATAAACAGTGGAATACGGCTGCGACTGGAGAGAGACTTACCGTGGGCAGGTGCAACTATGGGCAGGTGTAATTACGGGCAGGTGATAATTCTGGGTCTTACATTGCAACTTACCTGTAGGGAAGAAGGAAAGACAAATTAGTGGAGTAAAAACCAAATGGTGATGTTTTATAAGCATACTGTACACCTATGAGCACATACACAGGTGAGTGTTTATAACTGCAAATAATAAATAGATTATAATTTACATATAAATATAAGTAAATAAATACATAAATTAATATATATATATATATATATATATATATATATATATATATATATATATATATATATGTGTTTGTTTTTGTTTGTGTGTGTTTGTGTGTGTGTGTGTGTGTGTGTGTGTGTGTGTGTGTGTGTGTGTGTGTGTGTGAAAGTTACCATTACGTATCCAGCAATTTCCTTTTTTTTTGCCATCAATTAATACGACTTATGAGAGTTCCCGGAAGCTCTGGGTCTGACTTCCGGGCCAGTCAAGAGACTCTGGTGGGTTTCTTTACCCACTCTAGTTTTACCAAGGAGAGAGAGAGAGAGAGAGAGAGAGAGAGAGAGAGAGAGAGGTAATATCCTGCCCCTACCTACAAAAAAAAAAAAGAGATACCAACTTTCACAGTGTGTGTGTGTGTGTGTGTGTGTGTGTGTGTGTGTGTGTGTGTGTTGCATATTCATGTGTCGAGGTATTTGTCTAGTTCATCGTTGTCGCTTCGCCCGATCAAAACCCATTTCATGCAGAGAATGGAAAGAGAGGGGAGGGGGATGGAGAGGTGAAAAAAGAGTAAAAGAGAAAGAAAAAAGAGAGTAAAAGAGAGGCGCAGCCAGGGATAAAGAGTAGGAAAAAAGAGAAACTGGGTTGAGGGGAGGGGGATGGAGAGGTGAAAAAAGAGTAAAAGAGAAAGAAAAAAGAGAAAAAGAGAGGCGCAGCGAGGGATAAAGAGAGGAAAAAAGAGAAACAGGGTTGATGGAGAGAATGGACATGTGGGAAAAGAGGAGTATGAAGAATGAGAAGAGGAGAAGAGGTATTGAGAAGAGGAGAAGAGTTATGTAAAAGAGGAGGGGAAGAGGGAGACGGGGGGATATAGAAAAAGTAAAAAGTGAGAGAAATATAGGAAGAAAAAGAGCGAATGAAGGGAATGGAGCGAGAAAAAAGAAATGCAAAATGAGGAGGGATGAGGGAAATACACAAAAAAAAAGAGAAAGGGAAGGGGCAAGATAAAAAATGAGGGAAAAATAGGGAGACGGGAAGAGGAAGGGAAAATACTGTAGAGGGGGAAGGCGAGATTAGGGAGAATGGAACGGAAGATGGGAGTACAAAGGAGTTCAAAGGAATGCAAATACTGTAGCATCAAACCTGTTGGTCTTTTCGCGGCTGGATGGTATAGGGAAGATTAAAAGTAACAAAACTATTCTATCAGTTAAAGACAAGGATGACAAAGCAGGAAGGCTACCCCCTCAATCCCCCACACCCTCCAGCTGAAGCCTGCAGGAAATACTGAGAAAATGAAGAAAATAATATGCCTGAACATGCATTAAAAACATGAAGCGAGCCGATTTTATGATTCCCAACACGGTGAGGCTCTAACTTTTTTTTTAAGCTTTCCTTTGCTATTTCGTTTCTCAGCCACCAAATTCTTCCTTCCTCCTCCTTTATTTCCATCTTGGTGTGAGGGATCAGAGCGGGGATGGAGGAGAAGACGAAAAGGGAATGGAGGGGAAACATGGATAGATGAGAGGGGAGTGGTGATAGGAAAATTAAGACAGAGGGAAGGGGGATAGTGGGGTGAACGAGAGTAGTCAGAAGGGGACATCTACTAAAAAGATAAAGGAGAGAAAGGGAGGAGAGAATTAAATGGGAGAACATGGGAGAAGGAGGAGGAAGAGGGGTACAGGGTGAGGGGTAGGTAAAGGGGAGGAGAAAATGCGGGTAGGGGAAACTGAGGGAGTGGTAGGTAAGTGAGGGAGGGGAGGCGGAATATCGGTAGGCTGGTGAAGTGGAAAGAAAATTAAATAAAGAGGGAGGAAATGGAAGGGGTGGATGGCACGTGAGGAGGGGGTGGAAGGTAGGTGAGGGATGGTAGTTCAGGAGGGGTGAACGGAAGGTTGGTGGGGGAAGAGAAATGGTGGTGGGGGAAGGGAGGCAAAAATTGTGGTTCAAAGGGAGGGAGAGGTTGATGTGAAGGGGTGAGGTGGAGTGAGTTGGTGAGGGAGGAGGGAGGCTGGCAGGGGGAAGGGGTGTTGCAGAGCAGAGAGGGGATGTTTGGGGGGAGGAAGGGGTAGGGGGTGAGTGGAGAGAGAGGAGGGGACGGCAGAGGGGAGAAGGGGAGTGGGAGGGAAAGGGAGGAGGGGAGGGGAGAGGGGAAGGGCTGAAGCAGTGTGTTGGCCTTTGAATATATTTAAATACATACTGAGGTCATGCATACACTGGCACACCCGCGGATAGATAGCCATATATAAACAGATATATATACATAGACAACCACATATAAACATACATAAACACAAACAATCACATATAAGGATACATATAAATAAACAAATACAAACATATTCATATACATCGATTGCCACATATACGCAGATACATATACACAGACAGCCACAGACAGACAGACACAGACAGACAGACAGACAAACAGACAGATTGACTAACTGACAGACACAGACAGACAGACAGACAGCCAACGTAGAAAGACATAAAGCACAAACAGCCTCTGAACGGATCGACAGATACCAAAATAGATAAACGGATAATAAAGATAAATATAATATGATAACGCACAGCAACATAGATCAAAATAAATATTACATTAAAAATAAAGACAATATGAAGGAATAAACACATGTAAACAATCGACGAGAGGAAGAAATAAGAGGAAGGTATGAAAAATAAAAAAAGTGAAAAATGAAGAGTAAAAAGGAGTCATAAATCTCTCTCTCTCTCTCTCTCTCTCTTTTTCTCAAGCAACCTCTTCCACTTTCTCAGCCTTCCTATCCGCTCTGTCTGTCTGTCTGTCTGTCTGTCTCTCAAGCAACCTCGTCCTCTTCCAACGCTTTCTTTCTCAGCGCTTCTGCCCCCCCCCCCCTCTCTCTCTCTCTCTTTCTCTCTCTCTCTCTCGGTCACATATCCCACCCCCCGGATCAAACCCCATAATAAGACCCTCTGATCCCCTCGCTGCCCTCTCGACAACGCACGAGAGAGAGAGAGAGAGAGAGAGAGAGAGAGAGAGAGAGAGAGAGAGAGGAAGGGGGAGGGAGGGATAGATAAAAGGATGTGAGGAAGGATTCAAGGAGGGAGGTAGGGAGATAAGAAGGGAGGAAGAATGGAGAAGGCATGACGGAGAGAGATGGAAGGGTGAAGGGAGGAAGGAGGAAGAGAAAAGGGATGTGTGGGGAGAGGATGGAGGAGGAAAGGATATATACTTGAAAAGCGGAGAGAGAGAGAGAGAGAGAGAGAGAGAGAGAGAGAGTCATTAATACCGAGCCTCTCTCACTTTAAGAATACTAGTCAGCAGAGGTAAGCGAGAAGCAGAAGAGGTTATAAATTATTGTAAGCTAACTTTTGAATCGGACTGTACTGTGGGTGAATCAAAAATAATAAGAACAACAACAACAACAACAATAATAATAATAATAACAATAATAATAATAATGATAATAATAATAATAATATGCAGTAAATTCTCACCTAATAACTTCCTCTAACAAAACACTGATAGACATTAGATCCTCCCCTAATAGTCTCCTCTAACAAAATAGTGATAGATAAAAATAGATACTGCCCTGATAGAAAATAAACCCCACTTTAAGAAATTCTCTACCTAAATAAATGATAAAGAATAAATCCAGGCCTGATAAATGATAGATTCTAACCAATAATACACGACAGATCTTAGCCAATTGACCTGATCTGACCCTACACTGATAGACGAGTGATTCAGGTCTAATTGCCCCCTTAAGGCCTCAAGTATGTGACCTCTGACCCTTGACCTTCTTAAGTAGTGTTGGGTCCTTGCCAGTCTTCTGGGAATAGCGACTGAGACGAGGTTTTGCTGAGAGAGAGAGAGAGAGAGAGAGAGAGAGAGAGAGGGAGAGGGGAGGGGGAATTGAGTGGGTGGTGATGGGAAAGGGTTTGCAGTCTGTGTGTGAGAAAGATAAATTTATATGTGAGTGGGTTTGCATGAAATTTCCGCCACCCTGTGTGTGTGTGTGTGTGTGTGTGTGTGTGTGTGTGTGTGTGTGTGTGTGTGTGTGTGTGTGTGTGTGTGTGTGTGTGTGTGTGTGTGTGAGAGAGAGAGACAGAGAGAGAGAGAGAGAGAGAGTGGAGTCCCAAGATAACACACTCTACCACACACTCACTGACCGCAGGAGGCGAGGGAGGAATTGAGAGCAGGGAGGAGACAGAAGGTGGAGACGGGAGAAAATGGAGAAAAAATGGAAAGGAGGAAAAAAGTGAGGGAAAAAGGGAAAGGAAGAAAAAAAGGAGATAAAGAGGGAAAAGAAGAAAAAATAAAAGGGAAAATAAACAAATGAGAACCTACATCAAAGAAAGAGGAATATAGGAGAAAAATTGTGCAAAAATATTGAGAAAAAAATATACGGAAAAAAGTGAAAGCAAAATGAAGAATGAAAATGAACAGACTGAAAAACAAAGGAAAAAAAATGTATAAACACAGGAATGAGAAAACGAGCTAGAAAAAAGATCTAGAAGAAATGGTGAGGAGAAAGAAATTAAATGAACAGGAAAGGAAGGAAAAGGAGAAGAACAGAGAAGAGAAAGATATAAAAAAATAAAAAAGGCCAATAAGACGGGAAATAACAACAACAGGAAAAAGAAGGAAATTGAAGACAGGACGATACGGGAAAAGGAGGAAAACATAAGAATGCACAGAAAGATACCAAGAAAATGAAGGAAAGAGGGAGATTAAGAATAAGACGAAAGGAAGTGAAGAGCAAGTAAAAGAGGACGAAAAGGAAGTGTAGGAAGAGGAAGAAAAAGATATAAGATACGAAGGAAAGAAGAGGAAATACCATCAAAGGAGAAACAATGGATAAGATAATGATAAACCTGAAAGAAAAAGCATGGAAAAAACAGGAACAGAAAACAATGAATGAAGGAAAACCAAAAAGATAAATGGAAAGGAAGGAAAAAGAGAAGGAACGGAAAGGAAAAATGGAAGAGGAAGGAAAACGAAAAGAAACAAAGAAAAATAAAAAAGGAATGAAAAAAAGGAGAAGAGAAAGGCTGAAGACGATGGAAGAGATAAAAATTAAATGAAAAAAAACACTTGATATAAAGAGTAAATGCAAGAAATGTCAAAAAAATAAAAAAAAAATAAAGGAAGGGGAAACTATGATAAAAGTATAACTGCCTCGTAAAATACATTAAAACATAAAAACTTCCTCCAGCCTCTCTCTCTCTCTCTCTCTCTCTCTCTCTCTCTCTCTCTCTCTCTCTCAAGGATATGTAAATTCTCATCCGTTTTTATCTCCATACCCCTCTCTCTCTCTCTCTCTCTCTCTCTCTCTCTCTCTCTCTCTTTCTTTCTTCCAAGGATATGTAAATTCTCATCCGTTTTTATCTCCATACCTCTCTCTCTCTCTCTCTCTCTCTCTCTCTCTCTCTCTCTCTCTCTCTCTCTCAAGATATGTAAATTCTCCCAATCATTCTCGATCCCTCTCTCTCCGCTTCCCCTCTCGATCCAACCCCCTCCCTCCTTTGCTCCCTTCTATCCCTCCCTCCATTCCTTGATCTCTCCAGTTTCTCTCTCCACTTTCTTTCTCCCTCCATCTTTAACCTTCTTCCCTCCGTAACCTCTTCGATTTCTCACCCTCCCGTGTTAAGCTTATATCTATCTGTCTTCTATTCCTTCTCCATATATCTATCAACCTGAAGTCGGTCCATCCATCCATCTATCCATCCATCCACTTTCTTACATTCTCTCCACTTCCTCCCATCCATCTATTCTCGCTTCTCCATCCACCCGACCTCCTTTTCATTTAACCCCCATCCCCTCCTTCCTTCCTTCCTTCCTTCCATCCTTCCTTCCTTCCTTCCATTCATCCATCCATCCATCACATTCCTCGCTATCCACCCTCACGCTTCTTATTCCTCTTCTCTCCATCAACCCATCAATATTCTTTCTCCCTTTCACCGTTCCCCACCCTATCCTCCTCCATCCATCCATCACTCAGCCTACTCTTCAAACCACCCTCCATCCTTCATTCCCCCCCTGAACCCCCATTTCCCCACCCTCCTCTACTCCTTCCTCCTCCTCAGCCCCCTATCCATCCATTCCCCATCCAGCCGCCATCCATTCCTTTCCATATTACAGATTTTCCTCTCCATCCTCCTCTATCTCTTCCGACTCTCTCTTTTTATCAACCCCGTCCATCCATCAATCAATCCCTCAGCCAGTACTTCCTCCATCCTTCCACCTCTTCACCCCTCCATCTCTCCTCACCCCATTCCCCTCCATCTATCCCCCCTTCCTTCTCCTCCGCTCCTTTCCGTCTTCTTCACCGTCCTCCATCCCTCCTCAACCCCCCTCTTCTCTTTAACTCTCCTCTCTCACCCATCCACCCTTCCCTCCGTCTCCTTCACCCCTCTATCTTCATCGCCCTCCTCCATCCTTCCCCAAACTCTCCTCCTCCTAAACATCCATCCCATGCCTTCCTCCTCCGTACCTCCCCTCTCCCCCCTCATCCACTCCTCCTCTCATCCCCCCACTCCTTCCCCTCTCCCCCACAGCACTGCCTCGTAAACCGTCTTGCTATGGCCTGCCTCAAGGTCGCGTGGGAATGGTGACGCAACAGCAAACATTCTTATTCTTCATCTCATTTCTCCCATCACCTCTATTTATTTTCATCTATCTTCATTTTTCTGTCTTTTATCTTTCTACCATTTTCTCTTTCTTCCTTTTCTCTTTCCTTCTCTCTTTTTCTTTCTTTCTTTCTTTCTCCCTGGCTTAATAAACCTTGTGCCATCTTCAATTTCTCGCATACCCCTCTTCCTTTTCATTTGTTTCTCTTCCTAGTTCATTATTCTTTCTTTCCTTCCTACCTTTCTGACTAGATTCCTTCAGTTCTTTTCTTTCCTTCCCGTTCTTTTCCTATTTTCCTTTCCTTCGAGTCCTTATCCCCACTACTTCAATATTCTCATTCTTACTATTCTCTGTTTTCCTTCGCATCCATTTTCTTTCCTCTACTCTCTCTCTCTTTCTCTCTCTCTCTCCTACTGTATTCTTCTCCCTGGCATCATTTACTTCTCCCTCTTTTGTCTCATGCGCCACTCTCCCTTCTAAACTCTTTCTCTTTCATATCCTCATCAAAACCCCTTTCATTTCCTTTTCTGAACCCTTCTCCTTTCATTTCCTCCGCACACCTTTTCATGTTGACCGGATGAATGCACAAGGGGAAGTGTACGCAGTGGGAAGCACAATAGGGTAGCATGGGTAGGACGCCTGCTTCACACTTCGGGCCCGTCCGTCACTTCCCTGCCTAACGAATTATACAGAAAGAGAATCACCATGGTCACAGAAACATACCAAACGCCCTCAGCTTAGGAATATTAGCCAGCAGATGAAAGTATGAAGCAGGAGAGGTGAAAAAAAAAAAACACACACACACACACACACATCTATAGCCAGAGCAATATACCAAGCCTCCCTCAGCTTACGAATATTAGCCAGCAGATAACAGTGTGAAACAAACGAGGTGATATAAAATCATTTATGGCCTAAGAAATATCCCAAGCCTCTCTCAGCTTAAGCATATCAGCCAGCATATAACTGTGTGAAGCAGAAAGGGTGGAATATAGAAGCTTACATAGAGCGGAGAAACTGGAAGCCTAATAGGAGCTATTTAACCTGACAGCAGTACAACATCGGAGTTTAACTAGGGTATAAGAGTGAGGTATCAGTATGGAGAAAAGGTGGGCCAATTAACAATACAGATGGGTTGTTGCTGAGTAAGGACAAATACCAAGTGGAGGAACAAGGAAGTGAGATATATAAGAGAGGATGGTTGGGAGAAGAATGATAAGCTGGTCATGAACAGGATGATGGGATTTGGAGGGGGAGTCTAGGAGGAGTCGCTGATGAGTTGGGACTGAAAGGCCGAGTGATCCTTTAATACAACCATTAAATCACATCGTCTCCCCATTCTTCTTCTGAATCTCTCTCTCTCTCTCTCTCTCTCTCTCTCTCTCTCTCTCTCTCTCTCTCTCATTCATTTTCACACCTCACTCCCACTTTCCCATCAACAGAAATAGAAAGACAAGCAAATGGAACAGGAGGAGAAAGGGAGGCAGGGGAGTGGGGATGGGGGAGGCAGAAACTGAGAAGTGACGCAACGAGAAGTACATTGTGGTGAGGCAGGGGGAGGCAGGATGAGGTAGAGTGAGGATAAGGCAGGGTTGAGAAATGGCAAAGACCTGTAAGGAAAAGAGCAGGGAAAGACAGGATGATGCAAAGTGAGGAAAGACTGAGGCAAAACAGGCAAGGTAGAGGGTAAGGAAGGGTGAGGATAATGGAGGATGAGGAAGAGTTACGGTGTGACAAGGTGTGTGAGTGAGGCAGGGTGAGGGTGATGCAGGTGAGGATGAGGCAAAGTGAAGTAGGGTGAGTGTAAGACAAGGTGAGGCAGGGTGAGGGAGAGGCACGGTGAAGAAGAGTCAGGGTGTAGCAAGGTGAGGGTGAGGCAGGGTAGGGCAAGGAGAAGCAGGGTGAGAATGGAGCAAGGTGAGGGTGAGAAGTAGGGTGAGAATGGAGTAAGGTGAGGGTGAGACAGGGTGAGGGCGAAGCAGGGGAAGGCAAGGTAACAAAGCAGGCAGCGAGGACACGTGTGCAGATGTCTTTCACTACCCGGGAACACAATACTCCCCCCCTCCTCTCTCCTTCCTTCTCTCTCTCTCTCTCTCTCTCTCTCTCTCACACACACACACACACACACACACACACACACACACACACACACCTATGAAGCTGTCTAGGAGGAGGAGGAGGAGGAGGAAGAAGGTAGTGGAGGGTGAGAGAATGGAGTGACAACAGGAAGAAGCTCTCTCCATCACTCTCCTTTCTCATTTCCTCTATCAAATAGGAGACAAAAATATCCCCCCCCCCTCTCTCTCTCCCCTTGTTCTTATTCATTCCCTCTTGCTTTTCTTTCTCTCTTCCACTTTCCTATATGCACCTCTCTCTCTCTCTCTCTCTCTCTCTCTCTCTCTCTCTCTCTCTCTCTCTCTCAAAAACAATTATATTACTGTACTTCCAGACCCGGTATGTGTTTCCCATGACCATTTTCTTGGATTTCATAAAACCTCAATTTTACGTTTTCTCGTTATTATTATTATTATTATTATTATTACTGTTATTATCATCATCATCACCATCACTATACGATCACCATCACCATCATCACGATTATTATTATTATTATTATTATTATTATATGGATGGATGGATTATTACTATTATTATCATCACTATTATATATTATTATTATTTATTATTATTATTATTATTATTATTTCTTGTTAGATGCGATCTCCAACCAACCACTCATTCCATACAACTCTACCTCCAGGCGACTCTACACTGAGTGACAAACCAGGCCAAATGGTTTCTTGACGCCTTTGACACATTTTACTTAGTGTGTGGTAACCAGGTACTGAGATGGACGCCTGGTGGTCAAGTGGGTTAATACGAATGGATATGGATAGTTGTATCATTTTAACCCTTTCAATATCAGAGGCTTTTCCTTAACTGATTAAAATCGCTGGAGGAAGTATGTGCATACTGGTAAAATACGTCATCTGATTCACACACACACACACACACACGCACAGTACATACGAAAAAAAAGATAAATGATAAAAAATGCGACTACAACAATAAAAATTATCACTTATTTCAAGGTGTAAAAAAAGAAAACCAATACTATAAACACAGAAAAAATAAAAATGAAAGTTCCCCCACCACTGGCACTCAAGCTCCCAGGAGAAAGAAAACGGTGAAACTCAAAGAAATCAGATATCGAGAACCAATGAAACCAATGGTCCTGTTTTGCAACTGCCCATTTGTCAAGCGGAGTGGCTGGATATTTTTTTTTCTGAGGTTCTGTTAGGTAATGCTCAAGCTAAGGTGGATTGGATAATTATTTTTCGTCAGGTGAGGTTTGGGATGGGTCGGATTGCGTTGGGTTGGGTTGGCTTTAGCTGGACTGGGTTTGGTTCGGTTGGTTTAGGTTGGGTTGCACTGGATGAGGCCGGGTATGGTTTTGAATGGGTTGGGTTGGGTTTGATTAAGCTGGATTAGATTAAGCTGCATTGGCTTGGGTTGAGCTGGAGTGTATATGGTAAGGTGGAATTGAACGACTGGATTGGACTTGAGCTGGGTTAGGTCGGGGCGGCTTGGTGTGGCTCCTAGATTAGCTTTAATTAGCACTGTACGCTAAGTTAGATTAGGCATAGTTAGTAGCCTATATTTCTGGTTAGGTTCCGGTATGGAAGGTTGGATTCAGTGGGGTTAGTATGGAGTGAGCTAGGTTAGGTGAGGATAGATGAGAGTAAAGTAAAGGTGGGTTGCGTTGAGTTGAGTTAGGAGCAAATATCCGACTGCATTTCTCTCTCTCTCTCTCTCTCTCTCTTACTTTAACGAGGAGTGAAACTGCCTTCTCCCCACCGATAGCGCCGAGTTGTGAAAAGTGAATCACATCAAATTATGATGCTAGTCACAAAGCAGTTCTATGGAAAGGATATTGAACCACAGAACTGTCTTATTCTGTCACTGATTTACCGAAGAAAACCTGCAAATGACGCCACTTAGCCGAGTTGAAATGAACGAACTATAGATTACGATAAGATGTTAAGGCTGAGATAGGACAGACTAGGCTGCTGAAGTTAAAGTAATCTCGACTATCCTGGGAAAAGAAACCAAGCGTGAGTGGCGGAAATAGCTGACATGCTAAGGAAATGTGAGGGCATGGATAACTCATTACAGTCATCATCACCATCATCATCATCATCATCATCATCATCTTTTCTTCGTCTCTTCTTCATCTTCCAGGGGTGACTTAAGGTAACAGTGTGTGGAACCTCTATCTATCTATCATCATCATCATCAAAGGGTGGCTAACCTAATGCCTGAGACCCCTACCATTATCATCGATCTCACCTCAACCCTCATCTTCATTAATATGTCTTTTAATTCAGCCCAGTTACACCCCTCTCTCTCTCTCTCTCTCTCTCTCTCTCTCTCTCTCTCTCTCTCTCTCTCATCATCTGTATCATCATCGATGCCTAACACAATACACAACCCAAGACCCCCACTATCATCATCATCATCATCATCATCACCAACAACAACAACTAAGAGACAGGGTCCCTTAAAATCATCATCATCATCATCATCATCATCATCATCAATCACCACCACCATCATCATCACCACCACCAACACCAACAACAACTAACAGAAAGGGTCCCTTAAAATCATCACCATCATCATCATCATCATCATCATCACCATCATCACCACCACCACCATCGCCAACAGACAGGGTCCCTTATAGTCATCATCATCATCATCATCATCATCATCATCATTTTCATCAAGGGGTAACTCCACTAACAGCCTGGGACCCCTACCATTTTCATCGATCTTACCTCAACCCTCGTCTTCATTAACACATCTTTTTATTCAGCTCAGTTACACCTCTCTCTCCCTCCCTCTCTCTCTCTCTCTCTCTCTCTGGTGTTAAAGTACAGGTTCATAATCATAGCACTATCTGTCTCCTCCCCCTCCCCCTTGCCTTTGTCTTCCCTTGAAACTTTTCTCTTTGCAGTCCATTGTCCTTTCTCTCTTCCCCCCCCCCTCTCTCTCTCTCTCTCTCTCTCTCTCTCTCTCTCTCTCCAAATCATCTTTTCTCTAAAGCAACACCCTATCTTCTTTTCCTCCTGTTCTTCTCATTTTTCTCGTCTCATCCTTTCGCCCTCCTCCCTCCCTTCCATCTCTTCCTCCTCCATTCTTCCTCTCTTCCTCTTTTTACTCGCATCACACCTTTCTTTTCTCTCCCTCTTTCCTCCTCATTTCCCCCTTTCTTTTCCCGTTCCCCTCTCACCATCTCGTCTAATTCTTTCATTTTTCTTCCTGCATGCCTTTCCTCTTCTTCCTTAGTCACATTTTCTCTCTCTTTTCCATTTTTATCTTACTCTCTCTTTCCCTCTCTCCCTTCCTACCTCCCTCCCTCTCCTCTTCCTCTTTCTTTCCTACTTTCATTTTTCTTCCTGCATGCCTTTCCTCTTCTTCCTTAGTCACATTTTCTCTCTCTTTTCCCTTTTTATCTTACTCTCTCTTTCCCTCTCTTCCTTCCTACCTCCCTCCCTCTCCTCTTCCTCTTTCTTTCCTACTTCCACCTCTTTCCTTTATTTTTCCCTTGATTAATCCTTTCCTCTTCCTTCCTAGTCACAATTTCTCTCTCTCTCTGTTCTTCAAGCCCCTCCTCTTTCTGTCCCTTCCTAATCTCTCCTCTTCTTCCCCCTCTACCTTCCTCCTCTCCTTTTGTCACTACCGTCCTTTCTCCCTCTTTTCTTTCTCCCTCTTCCTTTCTCTTCCCTCTTCCTCTTCCTCTTTATGCTATCACGTTTCCTCCTCCTCCTCCTCCTCCACTCTTTGTCCCCTCCCCAACTTCCACCCTCGCCTCAAACTTGTCCTCTCTCAGTTTCGCATTTTTTCCTGCCGGCACATAAGTAAAAATAAAACAGAGGAGGAGGAGGAGGAGGAGGAGGGGAGAGTGGGATGGTCGGAGGGGGAGGGAGAGGGGAGACGGGGAAGGTCGGATGGGGGAGTGGTGTATCTTTATATTTCCCGTCGAGTTATTATGCAAAGTTCTCGTGCAAGTTAATATCAGTTGGCGCGTAAAGGGGCGATACAAGCGAGACACACACACACACACACACACACACACACACACACACACACACACACATCTCTAATCATCGTCAAGGGAGGCGTCCAACAGTGAAGGCGTTAAGGAAGGTGACTGTAAATGTAATTCCCTTAACTTATAATTGTCTCCACTATCATAAATCCCCCCTTCAATCTGACTACATCTGGCCATCAACTGAGCTGAAAGGGGTTAGGGATTTTTGTCTGGCTGAGGTAAACGTGGAATATATTGATTTTTTTTGTTATATTCATGTTTTATTCTGACAATTTTATTTACTCAGATGATTTTATTCATTTTATTATTTTGAGGGAGATTTTGGGAGCTACAACAACTACATATTGGCTTCACTGACCTGTTCACTAACCAAGGCCCTTCCTAAGTTTAAAATCGCAGGGAGACAGTAGTTTAATAAAAATATAAAACAAAAACAACAACAACTACTACTACTACTACTACTACTACCACCACCACCACCACTACTACTACCACCACCACCACTACTACTACTAATAATAATAAGTTTAATAATAATAACAACTTCACTACAACATCTCATAACATCAGCCTATTTCTTCACACCTGCACACACCTTTACCCAACATTTCATACTGACGTGGTATATATAGGAAGGCAAACTCTCAACCCCTCCAGCTCCAAAAACCTTCCCTGAGCTGAATATAATCCTCTGGGGGTAGCAAGGAAGACGTCCAGGAAGTGAATGGGTTAACGAAGGCTCAATCTAACCCCTCTGGTCCAACCCCCCCCCCATACGCTTAAGAAAATCGTCTGGGGTAGTAAGGATGAGATAAAGGCGTGATCGTGGTGAAAGGGCTTAAGCTTCCCCGTTTAACCTTCGTTGTGGCTAAAGTTTGCTGCCGTTGCTGGTGTGGAGAGGGGAGGATGGGGAGTGAGGGAAGAAGCGGAGAGGGTTGGGGAGGAAGGGGAGGATGGGGTGAGGATTGAAGAGAATGGGATAGGTTTGGAGAAGAAGGCAGAGGGTTGGGGTTGGGGAAGACGGAGAGAGGGTTGGGAAAAAGGGAAGGTGGTTGGGGAGGATGAGGGGAGGGTTAGAGAGAAATTAAGGTGATTGGGGAGGATGGGGAGAGGGTTGGGGAGAAAGGAAGGTGGTTGGGGAGGATGGGAGAGGGTTGAGAAGGAAAGGGAAGAGGGATGTGAAGAGGGTACTGGATAAGGCGAGGAGGAGAGGAACTGAAGAATGCGTGGGGAGGTTAAAGAAGAAGCGGGGAGTTTGAGTGCAGGGGAAAAAGGGGAGGGGGGGGGGAAAGAGATGAAGAGGGGAGTCAGGGAAGAGCATAAAGCAGTACAAAGGAAAGCAAACAGCAACAGATCCTTTGCTCCCTTTGTGGCTGTTTGGTATAGAGAAGATTATAACTAACAAATTTTATTATATCGGCTACAGACACAGATACAGAAGCAGGAAGAAGGGCAGGTTGGGGAAGAAAAAGAAGGGAGAGAGTTGGAGAGGAGGGGACGTGGGGAGGGGAGGCAGAAGAATGTTGGGGATAAATAGAAAAGTTGCGAGGGATGTGGAGGAAATGGAAGAGGGGAAGGAAAGGAGGGAGGGGAAGATGGAAGGGGACGGGAGGGGAGGGGAGGGTAGCTAAACAGAAGGAAGGGGAAGTGGAGAGGGTCGGGAGGGGAGGGGAGGGGAGGAAAGGGGATAGCAGAGCAATTTCCTGAACCTCCCCTCCCCTGGCGGCCAAGTTCTGAAATAGCACCAATATAACCCGTAGTTGCGCAACAACTTCACCAACACACTATACACACCTCACTGTACTCCACACTATGCAGGTCACCATACTGCTCACAATACAGGTCATATCATCAAAACTTCACTTGCAGTACTGTATCAATCTATCTATCTATCTATCCATTCATCTATCTAAGTGAGCAAAACAAAACTAATATATATACAGTATCATAAATAAACAGGTAACAAAAACACAGACATACACACGAGAACATAAATACACTGGAATCAAAACCTTCAACCTAACCCGGATGTTGACTAATAAAGGTGGGTTGTATTTCGGGATATGTTTTGGTGTTTGCCTTGTCAACGTTCAGTGGTGACAAGCCACAGATTTTCTTTCTTTTTTTTATTTTTTTCAACTCCTAATATTTCCCAAGGTGAATAAAATCGTCTACAGATAGCAGGGGTAGAATGAAAAATGTCCCTTGGGCTGTAGAGGTGAATAAAGAGAGCTAAAGATACTGTATATTACTTGTTGAAAAAGTTATAACATTACCTATTTTTAGCAAGCACTAAAACACTGTCATCAGGTCCCTAAAACGCGACCAAAATCTCAACAGGTTAAAATGTTACTGATAAAAAATAATGACTGTCGGCAGGTAAAAAAAAAAAAAAAAACTGTGACTACTTTTTTTATCATGACCTGAAAACAAGGTCACCAGGTCTTACCAGGTCGCCAAAAATAACAGGTCAGAAACATTACTGACTTTTTACTGTCCTCAAATTACAATTATTTATGGACCTCACAGATTTAATGTCAACAAATAAGATACATCACAAAAATATATCTATCTATCTATCTACCTATCTATTGCCAGACGCTTTAATCCCGTAAGGGGTGGCCACAAACAAATCGCCTCCATGTCGCTCTGTCCCCCGCCATTTCGCTGCCCCGCTCCCATCTCACCCCCCCCTCTCTCATATACCTCTCCGTTCCATCCCTCCATCTCATCCTTTGCCTCCTCCTCCCACTACCCCCCCTCCACCTCACTCATATACACTCTCCTCGTCAGTCTCTCGCTCTCCATCCTCTCTCTACATAGCCACACCACCTCAGTGTGTTTTTCCTAACGCTTGCTAACACATAAAACAACACTTTATGATAACGTACATAATATATTCTTGTTACTGATACACATACTGTACAAACAATTAATGTAAAACTTATAAAGGATTTCTTATATATTTACTGGAAGAGCTATATACCATCCCTTCATTAATCCCGTCACTGCAGTTCCTAAATTATTAAAATCATCTACGTATAACAATTACAAAAAATGCCGTGCTACTGAAGAGAATCATAAACAGGTCAAACATTACTTGATCTATCTATGTAGTTATCTATCTACCCTTGTATGTACCTATCTATATCCATCCATCCATCTATCTATCTATTTATCTATCCATCTATCTATATCGTCGTCACACTAATTACATACAAGTACAGCCGTTTTTCCTGTAATAAAACATGTCACCAAGCCGACCCCTATGACCTAACATCCGTGACCTTGACCTTCACCTTTGGAGGGCAGCCAAGAGAGAGGAGGGGAGGGGAGATTGAAAAGAGGAAGGAGGGGAGACGGGGAAGGAAAAGAAAGGAAGGGGAGACGGGGGAGAGGAAGGAGGGTAGGGGAAGACGGGGGGGAATGGAAGGGAAGGGATGAGACAGAAGGGAGACAAAAGAAAATAAGGGAAGGGAAGAGAAAGGAGGGGATGGGACGGGGTAGGGGAGAGGGTAAAGGATAGGAAGTGGCGGAAGAGAGGGGAAAAAGGAAGGAAGGGAGGAGAAGCGAAGGGAAGGAAATGAGAAGGAAAGGGAATGGGCGAGGAGAGAATGGAAGGGAAAGGAAGAGACAGGTAGGAGGACAGAGGAAAGGAGGGAGGAGACAGAAAGAGGAGGGGAGGGGAAAGATGGGGAAGGGGAGAGAGACAGTGAGTAAATAAGAGAATCAGAGAAAAGCGAAGAGAAACAAAGGGAAAAGAAAAGAAAATTACTGGAAGGCAAAAGAATGTAATGTAATGTAATGGACTAAAGCAGACAAGATATCAAAGGAAGGGAGAGGAAGCCTGGAAGAGAGATGGGGGACGAGATTACGCTCTTGTGGTAGTTGTGGTAGTCAAGGTCGCTGTGGTAGTAAAAGTTGTTGTGGTGGTTGTGGC